>NW_023639962.1:0-11689 GCF_015228065.2 Penaeus monodon
AAATGGTATTAGTCTTTTGGAAGGTAAACGGTTTAAACTTTCACAAATTCCCCGACTCATTTACATACATTTAAGCACCGCCGGGAAATTTTAAATTGTTTGAATAAAAAATACTAACACCTCAATGTTTAATTACTTAATTTTTGTTGCTGAATCCTGCGTTATCTAATTTTATTTTTATGTAACTAATTCGATTCGGGGATGTTAAAAATAATGATAAACCTACGAACAAGATCAATTTTCAAATTAAGTACGTGTATTAGTATAAAAGAATAAATGATTCAACAAATGTACGATTTTTTTTTTTTTTTTTTTCATTGGTGATGGCAATAAAAAGATAAGGTAAAGTCTCACGAGGATAATTCCTTTCACTGATAAGAGAGAAAGACATTTATCATACAATACTTGCCTTATCATGATAACCTTTTTTTGTTTTTGTTGCAGAAGTGTGAATTATTGCTACAAAACCCCAAACCGAATTGTCATTCTCATGTGCTTATTGCAGTAGCAGGTGAATTGCTGTAGAATAATAGCAAAAAAGGGGAAAAATTTTGGGTACCTAATGTTTATCCTCTTTTGGAACAACTATATGCAAAGATTTTGTTAAAAAACAACCCTACACCGCACACACACACACACGCATGTATATGTGTGTGTGTGGGGTTGTGTGTTGTTTTTTGGTGTGTGTGTGTGTGTGTGGTGTGTGTGTGTGTTGTGTGTTGTGGGCTATGCTGTGTGTGTGTGTGTGTGGTGTGTGTGTGTGGGGGCTATGGCTGTGTGTGTGTGTGTGTGTGTGTGTTTTTTATATAATATATTTGTATGTATATATATATGTATAATGTGTTTGTATATATATATATATATATTATATATATAATAAAAATATATTATTATGGGTGTGTGTGTGTGTGTGTGTGGTGTGTGTGGGGGTGTATGCATATGATGTATGTTTATCATATCATCATATCAAGGGGCTAACCCCGACGGGGCGCATGGCCGCACCCACCCTTCGTTCCCAGCCACGAGGACCCTCGGGGCGATTTCCCGGCGGGCACACGCCCATCTTATTTCCTCACGACAGGTCCGTCGAGTGCCCAACCCCATGTCTCCTGGGGCGTCCCACAGGTCCCTCCACCCAGGGTTGTTCGCAAGAGAAAACCTGGGGGGCGGGGGTCGTCCATGGGGAGGCGAGCTAGGTGGCCATAACCTGAGTTGGCGCCCCGGTTTATGCAAAAAAAGGGTCCCGCCATCTCACGGTGTAACCGCCGGTTTGGACACGGGTCCTGCCAACTGTCCCCCATGACCCGGGCAAAGGGGTTTGTTACAAAGGCATCAAGGCGGACTCCAAGGCACTGATAGCGCCCGGGTTTTTCGCTTCCATAAGCAAAACTGGAATATCAAGGCCCTTTGAAAACGCAGCTTGGCCTTCTGCTGGGTACCGAAACCCTCCAAACGCCTTTTTTGATCATTCAGGGGCTCCTGTTGCCAGACAATCCGTCTACTATTTCCTGGTCTGACAACCCGAGATATGGACCCCACCAAGGTATGTAAAATTTTTCTGTGATTCAACGTCCCGCCGCAAGAGGGATCGACTAAAGGGGTTCCCCAAACAGGCCCCCAAAGTCCTGAATTTTGGTCTTGGTCCAGGGAACCTCTAACCCTAGGGCTTCGCCTCATTGCAAATGCTAAAGACCCGCCCAGTGCCCAAGGACTCAGATAGGATGGCAACACGTCGGAAAGTCAAGGTCCGAGCCCTTTATATTGCCTATTTTTCTCCCACTGACTTTGGTAGTAGCTCTGCCCATTATCCAGCCTAAAAGTTTGAAAAGTGTGGGTGCAAGGACACGCCTTGCCTCCCCCCTAAATTAACAGGGAAGAAGTTCGACTACCCCCCCCCTTTACAGCCTTTCAGTCCCGTATGAGGCTTGCTATCAGGCCAATAATCTGGTTGGGAAATTTCCCCTGAGCCTCAGGATCTCCCATACATTCCCGATGCACCGATAAAACCCCTTTCTTGAGGTCGATGTAGGCTGCAAGCAACCCCGACCAAACTCCGACGGCGTTTCCACAATTACTCGAAGCGCTAGTTACGGTCTTTGTGGACTTCCAGGGTAAATCCAGACTGCCCCGGTCTCTGGTGCCTCAGTAGGTGGTTTGCGGTCCTTTCAGAAGAATGTGAGCGAGAACCTTGCCGGGTATGCAGCAGTGAAAATCCACGGTAGTTGCTACAGTCCCATCGATCCCCTTTCCCCTTCCGAGAGGGATGACCACGCCCCTAGCAGGTCAGGGGGGAATGGTCCCAAACTGCCAAATGGCGTCGGACGTATGCCCCCCCGACCATGGGTTTCACCCCCACCCTTTAGCAGTTAGAGGAATCACATAGCCTGGCTTCCCCTCTTCACTTGGAAATCGCCAGCCTAACCTCTGTTAGGGTAGGGGTTCCTCGCTGAGGGGGGGGCCGGCACGGGCACTGAGATGCTTGCTCCAAGCTAACTGTTGGAGGATCCCCCGGCAACTGTTCAAATACTACCCCCAACTTTTCACAAACCCCCAACAGATCTGAGATGATCCTCCATCCGCTGTCGGACTGCAGTCTCTGTGAGGAGGGCTTAGGGTTCAGTTTCTCAGGGTTTTGGTAGGCAGGCGAAGGTCATTTACCAAAAAAGGGCCTTCGACCTCCCACAAGATTCCTGATGAACTTTTCCTTGCCCCTTCTCACATGTCCGAGCCCTACGCACCAGGGAAAACGACGAAAGACATTCCCATTTAGCCGAGCCTTGCGACACGTTTCAGGGGCCTCTAATGTCTCCGGGGATGGTATTCTGCCTTGCCCTTTGGGCGTACGCCAATGGACCCCCTGAGCTGCTTCGAGGTTAGCGTTAAGGACCCCACAGAGCAACTGGATCCGTCGGTTGCTGGTTCTGGAATCGGTCAGAGACTGCCGGGGGAAACCCCACGGGCACCTCCTCCCCCCTTAGTCTGCCCCAAGTGAAACACCTTGGGGTGGCCACTGGGGGGGGGGAGTTTTAAGTGGACCCCGGGGGTGCCCAAGCAGCCTATGGTCGGTGCCACAAAACTCAGCACTCCGGAAAACCCCTGCAGTTCTGGAGGATCCTCCATCGCGTGCTGAAAAAGGATTGGTCGATCTCCTTGGCCATGTCCCTATCGCTGACCAAAGTCCGCGTGGGGTTTGGGAGCGCT
This sequence comes from Penaeus monodon, assembly GCF_015228065.2. NCBI lineage: Eukaryota > Metazoa > Arthropoda > Malacostraca > Decapoda > Penaeidae > Penaeus > Penaeus monodon. The sequence continues at coordinate 3,202 of NW_023639962.1, forward strand.
GGTACCAGGAGCCAGAGATCCCATTTTCGGGGACTAGCAAAGTCCCGGGAGAAGGAGGCTATTTCGCTGCGGGATCGCTCCCGACCCCGGGGGGCCGACGACTCTCGAAAGCCAGCTGGGTCACACCGGATACCGCTTAAAGTCCCCCCAGAAAAAATGGAATGTTCCCCCGGGGGAAATCGTCTGCCACGATGCAGTTTGGCGTAGAACGCCTCTTTACATCGGTTTTTTTTACATCTAGGAGCTATCAGCAATAGAGACTGAAGCCAAAAGCATGCTTCAGTCTCAATGCCATGATACGCCATCAAGGGGTGCACCTCGCTACGCAGGCTGAAGTCGACTGGAGTGGCTATGGCTACACCCTGGGGGTGGTGACCATCGCTGCGGCCCGCCAGTAGTAGGTGAACCACCCAAACACTGATCGGCCGCTACCAGGTTTTTCTCACCCTGAAGGGCAGCCACCTAAAACCCCCAGTCGCTTCAATTCCCGCGATAGGGGGTAACCGTCACCCTGCGAAAGGGACCGGATGTTCCAAGGCCTACCCCGGAAAGCACGCCTGGGGTTTAAACCCGGGTGGTCACTGGGGGTGCACCCCCTCTGCCGCCCCCACCAACACAGCCCCAGATAAAGGGGGTGGGCGGGGCGGGGACCGCCTATACCTGTGGGGTTCCCGAGGGCTTTCCCCCAAAAGTTCAGGGTGGGTTGGCGCCTCCCGGGGCCCCAGGCGGGACGAGAACTCTCGCCCCCAATCCTGCCCCGACATTTGCCCCCCCAGCGGGCCCACACCCCCTTATTTGGGGGGGAGGGAAAACACCCCTCCCCCCGCATTTCCTTTTTTCAAAGGCTTCCCCAAGGGGGTCTTTCTGGGGGGGAGGACGGGCAAGGCCCCCCTCCCCCGAGCCCCCCCTTTTTCCCCCGGGTGGCTAGGGGGCGGGAGTTGTACAAACCCAGAGCGTGTCCACACCCGGTGGGCCCATAACCCGTACCTCTGGGGCTCCTCTGCTCCGAGACCCCCCACAGATTGAGCCTGGGACCGCAAGGTACCCATTACCCAGGGGGTGGCCACAGGGGGGGCACTGCAAAAGTTTTAAATGATGGAGAGGCTGTGCCGGGCGGGGAGATTTATGGGGAAAGCTGCCCCCCTTTTTCGCACTGGGCTAGCCAGGGGGGGAACTGAAAGCGAAAGGCATGCAAGCCTTAACATATCTAGGCTACCACCCATCGCTTCACATCCCATGCACGTGAACCCCCCCCCCCTTATGTATATATACCAATTATTCACACACCCAACCCCAACACACACACACACCCCCAACACACACACAACACACAATTATATTATATATAATATATAATATATAAAATTTTATATATATATATATATAATTTATATTTATATTTATTTTTATTTTATATTTAATATATATATATATATATATATATATATATATATATTAATATATATATAATATATATAATATATAATATATATATAATTATTTTCTTTTTACCCTAATTATCATATCCCAACACCTCTTGGATGATTCCTGTTGCAATTTTAACAAAACTCGTAGACATACAATACACACAAAAAGAGAAAAAATTAATAAAAAACCCGTTATTCATTTAAAGGGAAACCAAAAATATAAAAATGTTGGAATTTTCTTAAAAATGGCAAGTAATTTTATTTTTATTCACAAAATTGGGCACCTCGTTTTCCAAAACACAAAAAAATAAGACATTTATTTTTTGTTAAACAAAATTCCGTTGTTGTGGTGTGTGGGGTGTGTGTGTCGCCATGATGATTTAGTTCGGGCGATTCTCTTAGGGCCCGGGATCCTTTTCTGACGCTAACCCTTCTCCACACATCCGGGACCGGCCCGACTTGGGCTTTTTTTCCCTACCCAGGGGCTAGGTAGGAAATTTTCCTGCCCGGGGGAACAAACGCGCCGGCCGTCGTGAAAACAGTCTTGACCCCGCGGTTCCGGGGCCCTATATTATATATATATATATATATATATATATATATTATATATAGATGATAGATAATAGAAGATAGATAGATAGATAGATAATAGATAGATATGTAATAACTACTACATTGTTGTGTGCGTGCGTGTGTGTGTTGTGTGTGTGTGTGGGGGTGTGAAAAAAAATATTATATAGTTATAGATATAGATATAGAATACATATAGTACATACATGTGTGTGTGTGTGTGTGTGTGTGGTGTGTTATGTGGGGGCGTGTACAACTATACAATTTTAAAACATAGGTGTGGTGTGTGTGTGTGTGTGTGTGTGTGGTGTGTGTAATATTATATATAATTATATTATAATATATTTTTAATAAAATATATATATAAAATAATATATATATTAAACTAATATAATATATATATCATATATTTATATATATATATATATATATATATATATTATAATATATATATATATTATAATATGTTATATATATATTATATATATTATATATTATATTAAAAATATATATTGGTGGTGTGTGTGTGTGTGTGTGTGTGTGTGTGTGTGTGTGTGTGTGTGTGGTGTGGTGTGGTGTTGTGAAAAAAAAAATGTTTACTTTTCATAAAAACAATATCTTTCGCTTTCGTTATCACTTCATCATTTACCCAAAAAATAAGGACAAAAGTAAATAATTGGGAAAAAAAAAATAAGCATACTGAAGAAAAGAGAAAATTATTTTCACCTGTTTCATTTCCGGCTGTTAGCGTATATTAGAAACCAAGGAAAAAATTTCTTTAAAAATATAAGGGGTTGAATCGTTTATTTTTCCGTATTTGGGAAACGAATTCTGTAGCCCTAAGCCAAAAGTTAAACAAGAGGAGAGACAAATGAGCAAAAGGATATAATTAAAGGACGGCATGTAAATGGGGAGATGGGGGGGAAAAAAGTGAAAAGACAAGATTTATGCATTAAATTAATCACTTGGCACCCCAAACTCAGAATTATGGAAGATCCCCGAGACATTTAAAAAAAAATTTTGATACGGCAATTAAGTATTTCGTTTTGGGGTTAATTTTTGATTATTTTTAATTTCTTCCTTCTTTCTTTTCCCTTTTTTTTTGCTTTAATGCTTGAAAAAAAAAAAATAAAGAAAGAAAAAGGAACGAAACAAAACATTAGCATCTGGCGGTTGACATTTCGTGGGAAAAACACGTCCCTTTTCTCTGACCCCCCGTTTTTTCCCGCACGTATTTTGAGGCTATTTCTAGCCTTTCAAAAGGCACCGATAGTCTAGAAAAAAAAAGATCTGATCTGTAGGAATTTTAGGTTCGTTTTGGGGTTTATAATTTTAATTGAAGAAAAAGAAGAAGAAAATTCCCAACAATTGGAAAATAACCAAAGCTATTCTTGTCAAGGGTTTTTTAATATTCTTTAAAAAAAAAATATATGAATGTAATTTTTAAATTTTTTTTTCTTTTTCCCTTTTTTGTCGTTTCCTTTTTTTGCCATAGTATCATCCGCATCTACAAATCTCAAAAGGGTTTTTTTTTCGAAAATAGTTAAAAAGCTTGATGATATACATCTCTATACTGCTATATCTGTCACTTTATATATATCATAATGTTATTAAAACACAAATTATAATTTAAAAGTGTGTGTGTATGTGAAATATATATATATTATTATATATTATATAATATATTAAAAATAAAATATAATATAAATATAAATAAATAAAATATAAATATATAAAATAAAAATTCAATATATTAATATTGTGTGTAAAAATAAAATAATATATATATATATAATAAATATTAATATATAATATATATTAAAATATGTATGATATAGTATATATGTAAAAATATATATATGTTTTATATGTAATATATTTTTACATATTATATATATATATTATATAATTTTATATATATATATATATATATATATATAAATAATTATGTTAATAATTTTTTGTGTTAATATTATATATATAATATATATATATATATTAATATATAATTTTTATAATATATATATAATGTGTTGGTGTGTGTGTGTGTGTGTGGTTTTGGGGGGTGTGCGTGTTGTGTGTGTGCGTGTATGTGGTGGTTTCTAATTTGTAATAAAGTATATATATATACTGTAAAATGTATAATTAAAATAATATATATATAATTTTATATAATATATATATATATAATTATATATATATTTATTAAAGTGTTGGGGGTGTATGTGTGTGTGTGTGTGTGTTAGTGTGTGGTGTTTATGTGTGTGTGTGTGTGTTGTGTGCGTGGTATGTGTGTGTGATGTAAGTATTATATATATATTAATATATAATATATATATATATATATATATATAATATATTTATATATATATATATATTTTATGTATATATATATATATATATATATATAATTATATATATTATATAATATATATCATATATATAATATAATATAATATATAATATATATATATATATAATATATGGATATATATATATATATATATATTATAATATTATTATTTTTATAATAATTATATATATTATATTTTACAATTATATAGTTTATGTGTGTGTGTGTATAATATTATAATTGTGTGTATTGGTATTTATATTTTATTATATATATTATTTATTATATATATTATTATTATTTATATAATACTTTTTGTTTTGTGTGTTGTGATTTCTTTGGTGTAATTTTGTTTGTTATTTATATCTCCTTTTTTATTTTTCTATTTCCCCCTTTTTATTTTATAGATTAAAAAAAACACACACACACAACACCACACCACACACACACACACACACACACACACACACAAAAATTATATATATATAATATATATATATATATATAATAATTATTATATATATATATTATATATTATATATAATATTATATATATATAATAATATATTTTATATATATATAATATATATATATATATATTATTATAATTAATATATATATATATATTTATATATAATTATATAATATATATATATTATATTATATATATATTTTATAATATAATATATATAATATATATTATATATATAATATATTATATATATATATTTATATATATATAAATATATATTATTTTATTTTTTGGTGTGGTGTGTGTTGTTGTGTGTGGGTGTGTGTGTGTGTGTGTGGTTGATTTTTTAATCTATAAAAATAAAAAAAGGGGAAAAAGATAAATGAAAGGAATATAAAAAATACTCGAAATTACCCAAGAAATACACACACACACAACAAAAATGTATATATATAATTTTTAAAAATAATATATATATATAAAAATATATATATATAATTTTATATATATATACCATACACACACATTATACAAAATTTAAAACCACACACACATAAAAATATATTATGATATTAAAATATAAAATAATTATATAATATATATATATATATAATATATAATATATTAAAATATTATAATTTATATATATAAATATTATATATATAATATATAATATATATTTTAAAATTAAATTTTAAAATTAATATAATATATTATATATATATATATATATATATATATTTTATATATATTTTATATATATATATAATTAATTATTATATATAATATTTATATATATATATATATATATATAAATTATATAAATACATACCCACCCACATACCACGCACACACAACACAAACACACATAACACACAAACACATACCACACACACAACCCCCATACACACCCCCCATATATACATATAATATATATATAATTATATAATATATATATATATAAATTTTTAAAATATAATAATACTGTCATGTAATATATATACTATATCATTATATGACACACACACAACACGCACACACACACACACGCACCACACACACCCACCACACACCACACCAACCACACTATTATATATATATAAAATAATATATATATTAATTATATAATAATATATATATATATATACACAAAATGTATATACATACATTATATTTATAATATATATATATATATAATATATATATTATATTAATTTTATATATATATGTATTATATTTTACATTACAACAATATATTATATTACATATTATACAATATCATCATAAAATATTATATAATATATATTTTATATATAATAATATATATAATATAATTATATTTTAAAATATTTTATACCACAAAATTATATATTATATGTATAATTTTTTATATTTTATAATATATATATATATATATATATAATATATATAATTATATAATATATATATATATATTTTATATATTATATAATTATTCCCCATACACACACACTTTATATATATTTATGGGTTTTACATACACTAATAGATATAATAAAGTACGATATAGCATATAAAATGTTTCATAAATGCTTTTTAAACCATATTTTCTAAAAAATAAACCATTTAAAGAGTTAAATAGATGCTGATGATACTAATGGCATAAAAATGGAAACGCCCAAAAAAAGGGAAAAAAAAAAAACTAAATACAATCCCTATATAATTTTTTTTTAAAAAAAATTACACAATCCTTGACCCCGAAATAGCTTTTTTTTTTTTCCATATGTTGTGAATGTTTTTCTTCTTCTTTTTTCATCATCTATAATTATCAACCACACCAAAGCGAACCTAGAAATTCCCTACAGAAACAGATTTTTTTTTTTTCTGAGACTATCGGGGCCCTTTTTTCAAGGGTAAAAAATACCATCAAAAACACGTGACAGGAAACAGGGGGGCAGGTAACGACGCTTTAATTTTTTCCCCCGAATTTTTCAACCCCCAGATGGGTAATGTTTTGTTTTTGTTCCTTTTCTTTCTTTATTTATTTATTTTTTAAGCTTTATAAGCAAAAAAATGGAAAAGAAAAGGGAAAAAATATAAAATCCTAACGAAATTTCACCCAAAGAAAACACTTAATTTTCCCCTATCACAATTTTTTTTTTTTATAATGTTTTCAGGGATCTTTTCCCTTAAATTTTGAGCTTGGGGGCCACATGTATTAATTAAAGGCCCTAAATCTTGTTTATTTTTTTTCTGTTTTTCCCCCCCCATCTCTCCATTTACATGCCGTCCATTTAAATTTTACCTTTGCTCCATTTGTCTCTCTCTCTATGTTTTTTAAATTTTTTAGGCTTATGGGCTACAGAATTCGATTCCCCAAAACGGAAAAAAAAAACAAAGGGGTTCAACCCCTTATACTTTTAAAGTCAATCCTTTCCCTTAGGTTCTAATATCACCTAAAAGCCGGAATGAAAAAGGTGAAAATAACTTTCTCTTTTCTTCAGTATGTCTTATTTCTTTTTTCCATATATTTACTTTTGTCCTTATTTTGGATAAGTGATGAAGTGATAACAGAAAGCGAAAGATATATGTTTTTATGAATAAATATAGACATTTTTTATTCACACACACACACAACACACACAACACACACACCACACCACACACACACACACACACACACACACACACATATATATATATTATATATTATATATACATATATATATATACATATATATAAAACATATATATATTATATATATATATATATATATATATATATATAGTATATATATATATATAATATACACACACACACACATATATAGATATAATATATATAGTTATCACCCCACACTACCACACACCAAAACACACACACACACACCCCATACATATGTTATAAATATACTATATAAATTTGTACATTCCACACACACACACACACACACACACGCACCACACACACACATGTATGTACTATATGTATATCTATTTTTCTATATCTATACTATAAAATATATTTATATTTTACACATATACACACACACACCACAACACACGCCAACGCACGACGGCGCACTTGTCCTGGGTAGGTTGTACTACATTAACACCCAATCTGTCTATCTAAATTTCTTCCATCCGGCTATTCTAACTATCATCTATATAATATATATATATATATATATATATATATATATATATTTTAGCGGTAATAAATGATTTTTTTTACGACGGCCGCGCTTTCCTCGCAGAAGCTACTACCACGGTAGGAAAAACAGCCCAGTCGTGCCGGTCCGATTTAAAGTTACGTCAGAACATCCGCCATAAGAGATACGCCGAACAAACACACACACACACACACACACACACACACACAACGGAATTTTGTTTAACAAAAATAAATGTCTTTATGTCTTGCTGTTTTGGAACGAGGTGCATAGTGAATAAAATAAATATTTACTTGCTCATTTGTAAGAAAAATTCCAACATTTTATATTGTGTTCCCTTAAGTGATAAGGTTTATTATTAATTTTCTCTCTTTATGTGTGTATGTGTATGTCTACGATTTTTGTTAAAATTGCATCACATGGAATCATCCAAGGAGGCTGTTGAGGATATGATAATTAGGTAAAAGAAAGTAATTATATATATATATATATATTATATATATATATATATATT
>NW_023639963.1:2500-5000 GCF_015228065.2 Penaeus monodon
CAGGGAAAAGCCTTAATAAAACCTCTATTAATTTGGCCTAGTAAGATTCGAACTACGAATTGGTTAAGATGCTTACTTAAAACTTATTGCTTAGGTGCTGAGTCTTATCGTAAGAGTTCCGGGAAAGCAAAGTAAACGACATAAAGCCAGAGTCGTATGTTCAATTAGTCCTAGAAGGAACAGTACCTAAGAAATTGGATAAGTCTTAGTGAGGTAAAAGAGAATTTCATGACCTTTTGCGACTTTCTTGTTAGAGCCAATTGCAAGCAATTGCGCTTTTAGATATGCGGGTTTTCTTTAAAAGAAATTTATTGACAACATTCCTGATATGGCTCAAGCTGCTGATAGATTCAGAGCTTGCGCATCACATACTAAGCGAGGAAGCTTTCTCTGTAGAGATGAACGAGCGAAAGGCGCGACGCAAATCTGAAGTAGTGGTGTCACAACTGCAGAGCACCGACGGGCACATTCGACCTAACTGTCCTGAATTACACGATCGCGGTCGGGCATCAAAGGTTTAACTTTGTTTTTGAATCGGATCTTACTCTCCGCAGAACAGTGTCAACCGACGATGCGACTCCTGTTAATAAACCCGTTAATGCTTCTCTTTGATTCAGATGTTCAACTATTATAGTTAAAGATTCGCTGATTCCCCCGCATGTAAAACGAAGAAAGCAATTACACTGTATGATTACCTATGTCGGCAGACTTTTCCCGAATAAGACTGTGCTTCATAAAGAGTAGATTTTTGACTGGCTGGGTGAATGCTGTCCGCGCTCCGCATCAATTCACAGACGTATTATCGGAATGTTACCCGGGGTCAGATCCCGCATTAGATTTAACTGTTAAAACTAAAAACGCAATACCTCAACCATTCACCATGACGTTTGCAAGTGCCTGATGACAGTAATGAGAGTCCAGACTCGAGGAGGTAAAAAAATAGCTGACCTTGGCTAGACCTCATGGCCTTAAATTACCAGAAATTGTATAATTAAAGGATATCACAAAACGGGAACTGATGGACGAACAGGCAAAATTGCGTAACTCTCTAAAAGATATAAGTGTCAAAATTGAAGAGAGGAATCAGTAAGTGTCCCAACATAGAACGGTAAATATTGAAGGACATATCTCATTTATAGAATTTGCATGGAAAGTAAAATGAAAATGAGATGTATGAACAATTAGTTGTCCCTCATAACTTCAGACATGCCTTTTGTCAACCGCACATTATTCCCCCTGTTGCCGACACTTTTCATATCGTAAAACATCTGAGAGATATTTATAAATTCTTCTGGCCAGGCTCGGGTGCCGATTGAAGCGATTTTGTCGTTCATGTTCACGATGCCAGAGATCTTCCCCCTAAAAGGAAAATAAAGAATCACCATGAAAGTGTCCATGCCCGTGATAAATGAACCGTTCGCCGCTCGCGTTGCCATAGATCTCGTAGGCCCCGTTTTATCACCGTTCAGAAAGAGGGTCACCCGGTATAATCTTGACTTAATAGACTGCGCTACTCGTTTTCCCCTGTAAGCTGTTCCTCTACGCAGTATAGATACAGTAACCGTCGAAGAAAATCTAATTGACATATTTTCCCAGTGTCGGTATCCCTAAAGAAATATTGTCAGACCGAGGGCACGCAGTTTAAATCGTGACCTCATGATGAGACTACCTAGACTTTTATGTGTTAAGGCTCTCTTACGAGCCCGTATCACGCATGTTGCAATGTACAGTAGAAAGATTTCACGCAGTTTTTGAAATCGATGTTAAAGAAAACTATGTATATAACAACCACAAACTGGACCGGATACATCCCCCCAGTCTATTTGCCTACGCGAAATATACATATTTTCTCCTTCGAACTGTTGTATGGCCGTAGGGTTCGTTGTACCGCTTACAATCCTGTATGAAATTTTGGAACCAACGATATCTTGATAGCATGTAAAAAAACTCTTATCGTATGTGTTAAGATCCTCAGATCTAAATTAGAGGAATTGCTCAGTTAGCATCATCTCAGCTAACCTCAATAGTAAGCTATATAGAACTTTTATTTCGATCTGCGGCGCTAAAGCACGATCTCTCGCCGTTTGGCGAACGAGTTGGCTCGTTCTGCTTCCTACGCACAATAACAGGCTCACTATGCAGGTGGAAAGGCCCATACCCCGTGATTAACCGTCACGATAACGGCGTAGATTACTTATTAAAGTAAAGGTAAAACTAGACTTTTACCATAATTAACATATGAAAAGTTCATTAAACAGGAAAAAAAATTAAATGCCCACAGTTTGCCAGATATGTGTAATAATACTATGATCCTGCTAGTGATGACAGGGGGGCCGTTGCGATGTATTCTGTAATGAGTAATTCGGTAACTAAATTTCAATTACAAGGTCCAGATCTAAAATCTGATTCAAAGTAACAGAATTACAAACATACTTGATAAATATCAAGATGTATTCTCAGAGAGCGCGGATTAACTACTCAGTAATGCACGATATTAAAT
>NW_023639964.1:0-11688 GCF_015228065.2 Penaeus monodon
GTTATAATATTATCATCATTATCATCACCATTATCATCATTATTGCAATTGTTATCATTATTATTGCAATTATTGGAGTTATAATATATATATTTGCAATAATACTAATAACCAAAACAATAATAATAGTAATAACAATAATAATAACAATAATAACGATTTTGTAATAATTATTTATATCATTATCTTAATTATTATTGTAATTACTGTAATTATTACTGTTATAACAATTATTTTTGCAATTATACTATCAGTACAAATAATAATAATGATAATAATAACAATAATAATGTATAACAATATTATAACGACTAGCATTCTTATTATTATACTTATACTTATTATTATTATTGTTGTTATTAGAGTTATGATATATTTTTGGCAATAATGCTAATAATTAAGATAAGAGTAATAATAATAATAATAATAATAATAATAATAATAATAATAATAATAATAATAATAACAATAATGATAATACTAATAATATTAATAATATTCAAAAGTTATCAAAATTCTCTTTCTTCTCACTTTTATCATCATTGTTGTCATGATTAATACAATTCTGGTAATCATTATCATTATTACCCTAATGATTGCCGAAATCATAAAAGAAATCGAAAAAACGTCATTTTGGAGTATACACTCAAAAGGCTATATTTCGCAAGATTTTGCCGCTTTTTCGACTTTTGGGATTTTTTTTCTTTTACCTTTTTTATTTTATATATGGACACAATTCCTGTTATTATCATCATCATTATCATAATTATCATCATTATTATCGTTATCATATTCATTATCATCATTATCATCATTATCATCATCATTATCATCATTATTGCAATTATTATCATCATTATTGCAATTGTTATCATTATTAATGCAATTATTGGAGTTATAATATATATCTTTGCAATAATACTAAAACCCAACAATAATAATAGTAATAACAATAATAATAACAATAATAACGATTTTATAATAATTATATATATCATTATCTTAATTAGTATTGTAATTACTGTAATTATTACTGTTATAACAATCATTATTGCAATTATACTACCAGTACAAATAATAATAATGGTAATAATAACAATAATAATGTTAATAACAATATTATAACGACTAGCATTATTATTATTATACTTATTATTATTATTATTATTGTTATTATTAGAGTTATGATATATTTTTTGGCAATAATGCTAATAATTAAGATAAGAGTAATAATAATAATAATAATAATAATAATAATATATAATAATTAATAATATAAAATAAAATAATACAATAATAATAATAATAAATAATAATCATAATACTAATAATATTAGTAATATTCAAAAGTTATCAAAATTCTCTTTATTCTCACTTTTATCATCATTGTTGTCATGATTAATACAATTCTGGTAATTGATATTATTATTACCCTAATAATTGCCGAAATCATCAAAGAAATCTAAAAACGTCATTTTGGAGTTTACTCTCAAATGGCTATATTTCAGATTTGCCATTTTTTCGACTTTTGGATTTTTTTCTTTACCTTTTTATATATATATGGACACAATTCCTGTTATTATCATCATCATTATCATGATTATCATCATTATTATCGTTATCATCATCAGTATCATCATACATCATTATCTCATGATCATTATCATCATTTATTGCAAGATAATCACCTTATTGCAATTGTTATCATTATTATTGCAAATTATTGGAGTTATAATATATACTTTGCAATAATACTAATAAACCACAACAATAACATAGTAATAACAATAAATAATAACAAGAATAACGAAATTTATAATAATATTATATCATTATCTTAATTAGTCTTGTAATTACCGTAAATATTACTGTTATAACAATTTATTTTTGCAATTATACTGCCAGTAACCAAATAATAATAATGATAATATATAACAATAATAATGTTAAACAACAATATTATAACGACTAGCATTATTATTTATTATACTTATTACTATTATTATTATACTTATTATGATTATTATTATTGTTATTATTAGAGTTATGAATATATTTTTGGCAATAATGCTAATAATTAAGATAAGAGTAATAATACTAATACTACTACTACTACTACTACTACTACTAATAATAATAATAATAATAATAATAATAATAATAATAATAATAATAATAATAATAATATTAATAATATTCAAAAGTTTAGCAAAATTTCTCTTTTATATCACGTTATCATCATTGGTGTCCATGATTAATACAATTCGGAAAAAGTATTATCATTATTACTAATTAATTGCCGAAATCATCAAAGAAATCGAAAAAAACGTCATTTGGAGTATATTCAAAAGGCTTATATTTCACTAGGATTTGCACGCCTTTCGACTTTTGGGATTTTTTTTGTCTTTTACCTTTTTTATATTATATATGAACAATTCCTGTATTTCATCATCATTATCATGATTATACTCATTATTATCGTTTCATCACATACATCATATCATCAGTAATCATCACCATGCTCATATTTATTTGCAATTAGTTATCATCATTATGCAATTGCTTATCATTATTATTGCAAATTATTGATTTATAACATATATCTTTACAATAATACTAATAACCCCAACAAATAAATAGTACTAAACAATAATAATAACAATAATAAACGATTTTGTAATAATTATTTATATAGTGTCTAATTATTATTGTAATTGACTGTAACTATTTTACTGTTATAACATTATTTTGCAAATACTACCAGTAAAAATAAAATAATGATAAAAGAACAATATAATGGTAATAACAAATTATTATAACGACTAGCATTTTATATATACTTATACTTTTTTCATTCTTATTGTTATATAAGAGTTATGATATATTTTTGGCAAAATGCTAATAATTAAGCTAAGAGTAATAATAATAATAATCAAAAATAATAATAATAAAATAATAATAATACTATAATAATAATAATTAATAATAATAAGTAATAATATAATAATAATTATTATTATTATATAATAATATTCAAATTTATCAAAATTCTCTTATTGTTTCACTTTTATCATTCATGTGTCAGATAATACAATTCTGGTAATTCCCCCCATTTTTTTTTTATCCTTATACCCGAATATGGCCGACTCATCAAAGAAACTCGAAAAAACGTCATTTTGTGAGTATACTCTCAAAATGGTTATATTTCGCAAGATTTTGCCGCTTTCGACTTTGGGATTTTTTTCTTTTACCTGTTTTTATATTATATTAGTGGACACAATTCCTGTTATTATCATCATCATTATCATGATTATCAATCATTATTAATCGATATCAATTCATTATCATCAGTATCATTCATTATCATCAATCATTATCATCATTATTGCAAAATTATTATTCTCATTATGTTGAATTGTTATCATATTAATGCAATTAGTGGAGTTAGAATATATATCTTTGGCAATAATACTAATAAACCTACAACAATAATAAGTATAACAATAATACTAAACAATAATAACGATTTTATAATAATTATTTATATCATTATCTTAACTAGTATTGTAATTACTTAATTATTAATGTTATAACAATCATTATTGCAATTATACTAACCAGTAAAATAATAATAATGGTAATAATAACCAATAATAATGTTTAATAACAATATTATAACGACTAGCATTATTATATATGACTTATTATTAGTATTATTATTGGTATATTAGATTAGGATATATTTTTGGCAATAATGGCTAATAATAAGATAAGAGAATACTAAATAATTAATAATAATAATAATAATAATAATGATAACTAATAATAATAATAATAATAATAATAATAATAATAATAATAATAGATTAAATAATAATATTAAAAAATTCAAAAGTTATCAAAATTCTCTTTATTCTAACTTTTATCACATTGTTGTCATGATTAATACATTCTGGTAATTATTATTCATTATTACCTAATAATTGCCGTAAATCATCAAAGAAAGAAATCGAAAAACGTCATTTTGGAACGCTACTCTCAAAAGGCTAATATTTCGCTAGATTTTGCCGCTTTTTTCGACTTTGGGATTTTTTTCATTTACCTTTGTTATATAATATGGGACAAAATTCATGTTATTATCATCATCATTATCATGATTAGCATTCATCTTATCGTTATCATCATCATTTATCCTCATTATCATAATTATCATCATCCATTATCATCATTATTGCAATTATTATCATCATTATTGCAATTGTTATCATTATTATTGCAATTAATTGAGTTATGATAAATATCTTTGCAATACTACTAATAACCACAACAATAATAATAGTAATAACAATAATAATAACAATAATAACGATTTTATAATAATTATTTATATCATTATCTAATTAGTATTGAATTACGTAATTATATGTTTTTAAAAAATACTTTTTGCAATTATACTACCCAGTAACCAAATAATAATGACCAATAATAAACAATAATAATGTTAATAACAATATTATAACGACTAGCATTATTATTATTATACTTATTATATTATTACTATTGTTATTATTAGAGTTAGTGAATATTTTTGGGCAAAATGCAATAAATTAAGATCAGGAGTAATAAGTGATAATAATATAATAATAATAATGATAATTAATAATAATAATAATATAATAATAATAATAATAATAATAATTAATAATAATGATACACTAAATAATATTAATGAATATTCAAAAAGTTATCAAAATTCTCTTGATCTCACTTTTTATAATCATTGTTGTCATGATTAATACAATTCTGGTAATTATTATCATTTTACCATATAATTGCCGAAACGAAATCATCAAAGAAATCGAAAAAAACGTCATTTTGGAGTATACTTCGCAAAAGGCTATCATTCGCTAGATTTCGAAGCTTTTTCGGACTTTGGGGATTTGTTCTTTACATTTTTTTATATTGATATATGGACACCCAATTCCTGTTATTATCATCATCGGTATCATGATTATCATCATTATTATCGTGTCATCATCATTATCACCATTATCATCATCATTATCATCATTATTCGCATTAATTATTCATCATTATTGCAATTGTTATCATTATATTGCATATTGGAGTTATAATATATAGCTTCTGCAATACTACTATAACCACAACAATAATAATGGGAATAACAATAATAATAAACAATACTAACGATTTTATAATAATTCTTATATCATTATCTAAGGAGTCTTGTAATACTGACCAATTACTATTACTGTATAAAACAATTATTTTTCACTTATACTACCAGTACAAATAATAATAATGATAATAATAACAATAATATGTTTAATAACAATATATCTAAACGACTAGTCTTATTATTATCATACTATTATTATATTATTATTTTTATTATTAGAAGTTATGATATAGTTTTTGGGCAATAATGCTAATAATTAAGATAAGGTATTAATAATAATAAAAAAATAATAATAATAATAATAATAATAAATAATAATAATAATATAATAAAATAATAACAATAAATAATATAATAATAAATAATAATCGATAATACTAAATATATTAATAATATTCAAAAGTTATCAAAATTCTCTTTATTCAACTTTTAATCATCATTGTTGTCATGATTAATACAATTCTGGTAATTATTATCATATTACCATAATAATTGCCGCAAATATCAAAGAAATCAAATAACGTCCTTTTGGAGGATTACTCTTCAAAAAGGCTAATTTCGATCGATTTTGCGCTTTTTCGACTTTTGGGATTTTTTTTCTTTACATTTTTATATTACTATATGGACAAAATTCCTGTATTTATCATCATTATTATCATAATTTCATTCATTATTATTCGTTATCATCATCAGTACATCATTAATCACCAGTATTCATCATAATTCATCAATTATCATCATTAATTGCAATTATTTTCATCTTATTGCAATTGTTATCATTATTATTGAATTATTGGAGTTATAATATATTGCATCTTTGCAATATACTAAAACCACAACAATAATAATAGTAATACAATAATAATAACAATAATGAAAACGATTTTTTTAAAACGATATTTATATCATTATCTAATTAGTATTGTAATTACTGAATTAATTACGTCTATAACAATTATTTTTGCCATATACTCGCCAGTTACCAATAATAATAATGATAATAATAACAATTAATAATGTTAATAACAAATATTATAAGGACTAGCATTATTATTATGAAACTATACTTATATTATTATATTATTGTTATTATTAGAGTTATGATATAATTTTGGGCAATAATGCTAATAATTAAGATAAGAGTAATAATAATAATAATTAATAATAATAATAATATAAATCATAATAATAATATTAATAATAATAATAATAAGTAATAATGTTATAATAATAATATTAATAATATTCAAAAGTATCAAAATTCACTTTATTCTCCACTTTTATCATCATTGTTGTCATGATTAATACAATTAATGAATTCATTATCATTATACGCTAATAATTGCCGAAAATCATCAAAGAAATCGAAAAAAACGCATTTTGTTAGTATACTATCAAAAGGCTATATTTCGCTATTTTGCCTTTTTCGACTTTGGGATTTTTTTTCTTTTACCTTTTTTTTATTATATAGGACACAAATTTCCCGTTTTTATCATATCATTATCATGAACATCATTATTACGTTATCCATCATTTTTCATCATTATCTTATTACATCACATTTTCATCATTTTGCAAATTTTTACACATTTTGCAATTGTTTTTCATTTTTTTGCATTATTTGGGGTTATAAAATTTTATTTTGCAATAATCTAAAAACCAAAACAAAAATAATAGTAAAAAACAATAAAAAAATATAACGTTTTTTAATAATTATTTATATCATTACTTTTAAATTTTAAAATTTTAAATTCGTAATTATTACTGTTTAAAAAATTATTTTTTTCAATTATCTCCAGTACAATAATATAAAGATAAAATAAAAATAAAAATGTAATAAAAAAATTTTAACGACAGCATTATTATTTTTATATTTTTTATTATTTTTATTAATTGTTATTATTAAGTTATATATATTTTTTGGGAATAAAACTATAATTAAGATGAGTATAATAATAATAATAATAATAAAATAATAAAAAATAATAATATTTTAATTTTTTAATTTTTTAAAATTATTATTTTTAATAATAATAATAAAATAAGATAAAACTAATAAAATTAATAAAATCAAAAGTTATCAAAATTCTCCCTTTTTTCATTTTATCATCATTGTTGTCATGTTAACAATTTTGGTAAATTTTTATCATTTTACCCCAAAATTGCCGAAATCATCAAAGAAATTGAAAAAAGTCATTTTGGAGTATACTCTCAAAAGGGATATTTCGTAGATTTTTCCTTTTTCACTTTGGGGTTTTTTTTTTTTTACCTTTTTTTTATATTGGAACAATTCCGTTTATCATTCTTATCATGATTATCACATTTTATCGTTATCCACATTTTATTTACATCATTATCATCATCATTATCATCATATTGCAATTTTATCATCATTATTCAATTGTTATCATTATTTTTGCAATTTTTGGAGTTATAATATATACTTTTCAAAATATAAAAGCCCCCAAAATAATAATAGTAAAACAATAATAAAAACAAAAAATAACGATTTTTAATAATTTTTTTATATATTATTTAATTAGTATTAAATTACGTAAAAATTTAGTTATGGCAATTATTTTTTCAAATTAATACCAGTACAAAAAATAATAATGATAATAAAAACAAAAATAATGTTTAAAAACAATATTATAACGATAGCATTTTTATTATTATACCCATTTTATTATTTTATTTGTTTTATTAGAGTATGAATATTTTTGGCAATAAGCTAATAATTAAGATAAGAGTAATAATAAAAATAATAAAAATAATATAATAAAATAATAATAATATAAAATAATAAAATAATAATTAAATAAGATAATAAAATAAAATTAATAATATTCAAAAATTATCAAAATTTTTCTTTATTGCACTTTTTTCATCATTTTTTGTCGATTAATCAAATTTGGAATTATTATCATTATTACCCCAATAAATTGCGAAATCATCAAAGAAATCGAAAAAAAAGTCATTTTGGAGTTTTCCTCAAAAAACTAATTTCGCTAGATTTTGCCCCCTTTTTCGACTTTTTGGGATTTTTTTTCTTTTACCTTTTTTTTTATTTTATATGCACACAATTCCTGATTTTCATCTCATTTTCTGATATCATCATTATTTTCGTTTCATCATCATTATCATATTATCATCATTATCATCATCATTTTCATCATTATTGCAATTATTATCATCATTTTTGCAATTGTTTTCATTATTATTGCAATTATTGGAGTTATAATATATATCTTGCAATAAACTAATAGCCACAAATATAAAATAGTAAAAACAATAATAAAAACAATAATAACGATTTTAAAATTATTTATATCATTTTCTTAATTGTATTGTAATTTCTGTATTATTACGTTATAACAATTTTTTTGCACTATATACCCTACAAATAATAATAAAGATAAAATAACAAAAAATAAAGTTAATAATAATTTTTAAAAGACTAGCTTTATTTTTTATTTTTATTATTTTTTATTATTTTTTATTATTTGAGTTAATAATTTTTTTCCAATAATGCCAATAATTAAAATAAGAGTAATAAAAATAATAAAATAATAATAAAATAAAAATAATAATAAGATAATAATAAATAATAATAAAAATAATAAAAATAATAAAATAATAAATAATGATAATACTAAAAATATTAAAATATTAAAAGTTATCATAATTTTCTTTATTCTCATTGTATCTCTTGTTGTCAGATTAAAAAAAATTCTGTAATTATTATCATTTTACCCTAAATTTCCGAATCATCAAAAAAATCGAAAAAAGCATTTTGGAGTATACTCTAAAAGGCTATATTTTGCAGATTTTGCCCCTTTTTCGACTTTTGGATTTTTTTTTTTTTTCCTTTTTTAATTATAAAGGACACAATTTCCCGTTATTATCATCTCATTATCATGATTATCTTCTTATTATCCTTATCATCACATTATCATCATTATCTCATTATCTCATATTACACATTTTTGCAATATTATCATCATTATTGCAATTGTTATCATTATTATTGCAATTATTGGAGTTTAATAATATCTTTTCCCAAAAATATAAACACAACAATAATAATAGTATAAAAATATGATAACAAAATAACGTTTTTAATAATTTTTATATCATTATCTTAATTAGTTTTGAAACTATAATTATTTGTTTTTAAAAAATTTTTTTGCAATTAACACAGTACAAATAAATAAGAAAAAAAACAAAAATAATGAATAAAAATATTTAACGCAATTTTATTATTTTAATTTTTTATTATTTATTTTTGTTTTTATTAGAGTTTTTTTATTTTTTGGCAAAAATGCTAATAATTAAATTAATAATAATAATAATAATAATAAAAAATAATAATAAAAATTAAAAAAAATATAATAATAAAAATAATAAAAAATATTAATAAAATTTCAAAAATTTTCAAAATTTCTTTATTTCACTTTTTTGTTGTTTTATGATTAATAAATTTTGGTAATTATTTCATTATTACGTAATAATTTCCGAAAAAACATCAAAAAAAATCGAAAAAACGTCATTTGGAATATACTCCCAAAAACTATATTTCGCTATTTTTGCCGTTTTTTGCTTTTTGGGATTTTTTTTTTTTTACCTTTTTTTATTATATATGGACAGAATTCCCGTTATTTTCACATCATTACATGATTATATCATTTTATCGCTATCACATCTTACACTTTTTTTAATTATATCATCATTACTATTTTTGCAATTATTTCATCATTTTGCAATTGTTATCATTATTATTTCGTTTTTGGAGTTAAAATATATATCTTTGCAATAATACTAATAACCCAACAACAATAAAGTAATAACAAAAATAATAACAATAAAAACGATTTTAAATAATTTTTTAATCATTTTATTAATTAGTATTATAATTACAGTAATTTTACTGTTATAACAATTTTTTTTGCTTTTACTACAAATAAAAAATAATAATGATAATGAAACAATAAATGTTTTAATAACAATATTATAAGACAGCATTATTATTTTATCTTTTTATTATTTTGTTTTTGTTATTTTTAGAGTTTGATAATTTTTTTGGCAATAATGCTAATAAATTTAAAATAAAAGTTAATAATAATAATATAATAATAATAAAATAATAAATAATAAAAATAATAATAAAATAATAAAATAATAATAATAAAAATTTTTTTAAATAATAAAATTTTAAAAATATTCAAAAGTTACAAAAACTTTTATTCCCTTTTATCATCATTGTGTCATGATTTAAAACAATTTTGGTAAATTTTATCATTATTACCCTAAAATTTCCGAAATCTTAAGAATAGAAAAAAAAGTCATTTTGGGGTATACTCCAAAAAGGGTATATTTGCTAAATTTTTTCCGCTTTTTTACTTTGGGGTTTTTTTTCTTTTTCCTTTTTTTTTAATATAGGACAATCCTGATTTATCATCATTATCATGATTTTCAAATTTTTTACGTATCTCATCATTATCTCATTTTATCATTATCTCATATCATATCATTATTGCAATTATTCATCATTATTGCAAGTTATTTTTTATTTTGCAAATTTTTGGGGGTTATAAATATTTTTTGCAATAATACTAATAACCAAACAAAAATAAAGTAATAACAATAATAATAACAATAAAAACGATTTTAAATAATTATTTATACAATATCTAAATTTGTTTGTAATACGTAAATTATTACTGTTTAACAATTTTTTTTGCAAAATATACCAGTACAAAAATAATAATGAAAATAAAAATAATAAGTTAATAAAACTATTTTAACGATAGCATTATTTATTATACTTATTATTATTATTATTATTTTTATTATTATTATTATTATTTTAGAGTTATGATAATTTTTTGCAATAATGTTATTAAGATAAGATAATAATAAAAAAAAAAATAAAAATAATAATAAAAAATAATAATAAAAAAATAATAATAATAATAATAATAATTAATAATAAATAAAATAAAATGATAATACTAAAAATATTAAAATATTCAAAAAATTATCAAAAATTTTCTTTATTCTCCTTTTTTCATCATGTTGTCATGATTAATACAATTTGGTAAATTTTTATCATTATTTCCCTAATAATTGCCGAAATCATCAAAAAAATCGAAAAAACGTTTTTTTGGAGTATACTTTAAAAAAGGGTATATTTCGCTAGTTTTGCCGCTTTTTTGCTTTTTGGGATTTTTTTTTTTACCTTTTTTATTTTATTTGGAACAATTCCTGTTATTATCAATCTTATCATGATCATCCATTATTATCGTTTCTCCATCATTTCATCATTATCATCATTATCATCATTCAAAATTTCATCATTATTGCAATTTTATCATTATTATTGCAATTTTGGGGTTTATAAGTATTCTTCCCCCAAAAATTTAAATTTTGGGTATTAAAATATTTTCAAAATTTTAAATTTTAATAAAAAAAAATAATTTTAATAGTAT
>NW_023639965.1:0-11687 GCF_015228065.2 Penaeus monodon
ATTTTTGTTTTTGGTAAATTTTGGGAAAAAAAAAAGAAAAAATTTTTTAAAAATTTTAAAAAATTAATATTTGGGGAAAAAAAAATGGAAAAAAAAACCCCCCCTTTTTTTTTTTTTTTAAAAAGGGGCCCCAAAAAAGGGGGGCCCCTTTCTTTTTTAATTGAAAAAGAAAAAAAATGGGGTTTTTCCCCCTTTTTTTTTTAAAAAAATTTTGGGGTTAGGGGAATGGGGGGAATTATTTTTTTTTTTTTATTTTTGGGGGTTTTTTTTTTTGGGGTTTTTTTTTTTTTTGATTTTTTTTTAAAAATTTTTTAAAAAAATTTATAAATAAATTTTTTTGTTTTTTTAAAAAAAAATATTTTTTTTTTAAAGGGGTTTTTTTTTTGTTTTTTTTTTTGTGGGGGTTTTTTTTAAAAAAAAAAAAAAATTTTTTTTTAAAGAAACTTTTTCCCAAAAAAAAATTTTTTTTTTTTTTTTTCAAAATTTCCTAATTTTTTTTTTTTTTTTTTAAATTTTTTTTAGAAAAAAAAAAATAAATTGGTTTTTTTTTTTTTAATTTTAAAATTTTAAAAAAAAAATTTTTTTTTAAAACCAAAAAAAAAATGGGCCCCATATTTTTTTTTAAAAAAAATTTCCTGGGAGTTTTTTTTAAAGGTTTTCCCCTTTTTTTGTTTTCCCCCCTAAAAAAAAATTATAATTTTTTGAAAAAATTTTAATTTTTTTAGTTTTTTTTTTTTTTTTTAAAAAAGGTTTAAAAAATTTTTTAATTTTTAAAATAATAATTTTTTAAAAGTCAAAAAAATTTTTTAAAAATTGGGAAAAAATTTTAAACCTTTCCATAAATGAAAACCCCCTGAAAGAAAATTTTTTAAAACTTGGCCCCGGTTTTGGGGTTTTTGGGGGGGGGAAACCCCTTTTTTTTTTTTAAAATGACGTCAATACATTTTTTTCTCCTGAAACCCTTTTATTTTTAAGTCTAAAATTCTCAAGGTCCTAGGAAAAAACAAAATTTTTTTTTTTTTTTTTTTTGCATGTGGGGAATCCATAGATGAATTTTTTTTTTTTTGGGGGGGTGGAAAAAACTTTGGGGCAGAAATGCTCAGTTTTTTTTTTTAGGCCAAGTTTTCCTTCCAGGGGGATTTTAAAAAAAAGTTTTTTTGAGGGTTTTTTTTTAGAAGAAATATAAATGGGGTAGACCCCTTAGGCCCTTTACCCCAAAATGATTTTCTTGCAAAATTTTTTAAAAAAAACAATCATGAAAAATGTTTTTTTTTGGAGGGGATTCCCCCAAAAAAATAAAAAATGGGGCCCCCCCTTTTTTTTTGGGCATTAAAAAACTTTTTTTTTTGATTATCACACTTTTTTCTAAAAATTTTGCTCTTTTAAAAAAAACAGCAATTTAAGAAACCCCGAAAAAAGCAAAATCTGGAAATTGCCCGAAAAAATTGTTGTTATTCAGTTTAAAAAAAAAAATTTTCTGCACAAGAAGCAAGGTAAAACCTTTTTTTACAAATAGACCCACTTTTTATCCCCTTTAAATGAAAAAAACCCGTTTTTTTTTTTTTTCCCCCCCCGGCAAACCCCCCCCCCCCCATCAAAACCCTTTTGGTCATTGCAAAAAAGTTTTGATTTTTTTTTTTTTTTTTTTTTTTTTTCTTGGTTTTCTTTTTTTTTTTTTTCTTTATTATTTTTTTTGGGAAACCCTTTTTTTAAAAAAAAAAAAATGTTTTTTGGATAAAAAACCTATCTAAAAAAAATTTTCCTCATTAAAAAAAATTGTTTTTGGGGTTCCCAAAAAAAAAGGGGGGGAAAATTTTTTATGACTTCCCACCATTTTGGCCCCAATGAAAAATGTGCTTTGGGGGAAAATTTTCAGATATAGGCTTTTGTTTTTCATGATTTTTGTTTTTTTTTAACAGTTTTTTTTTTTTTTTAAACTTTTTTTCCCGAAGTAAAAAAAAAATAAAATTTTTCCCCCCCCTTTTTATTTAAATAATAAGGAGTTTTTTTGAATACTTTGGGAAAAAAAAATTCCCCCCCCCAAAAATTTTTTTTTTTGGGTTTTCAGTAAAAGGTAAAATAGAAAAGTAGAGCTCCTGGGTTTTTTTTTATTTCCCCTTTTTGGAAAGGGAAAAAAAAAAATTTTTTTGAAAAAAAAACCCTTTTTTGCATGGTAAATTCCTTGGGGCCCCCCCAAATATCCCCCCCCCAAAAACCTATTGCTCCTAAATAATGATTTTTAAAAAGTTAAAATTTTTCCCCAATGGCCCCTGTTTTGAAACCCCCCGGAAAAGGGAAAGCTTGGGAAATTCCTAAAAGTTTTTTTCAAGGGCCATACTGGGAAAAAAAATTTTTTTCCAAGAGAGGAATGTTTTTGAATATTTCATTTTGGGGGAAAGTTTTTTTTTTTTTTAGGAAAACACCGTCCCCAATTTGAATTTTTCATCAATTGCCTATTTTTTTTTCCCCGTGGTGGGGAAAAAATACTTCCCCCCAGCTTTTTTCTAATTTTTTTGGGTGTAATTTATTTTTGGGGTTTTTGTAGGGTTTTTTTTTGGTTTTCAAAAAAAAGATTTGGGAATTTAAAAAGTTTGGGTTTTGGGGGGGGGGGGGGAAAAAGTAGGCTGGCTTTTAGAAAAAATTTTTAAATTTTTTTTAATTGCCTTTTTTTTTTTAAAATTTTTTAAAAAAAAGGTAGAAGGGGTTTTTTCCTTGATTACTTTTTTTTTAAAAAAAACCAAAAAAATGGGGACGGAGCAAAAAGTTTTTTTCCCTTTTTTTTTAAAGGGGCAAAAAAATTTTTTGAAATTTTCCCCAATTTTTTTCCCACATCACGTTTTCCCCCGGAAGCAATTTTCCCCCGAAAAAATTATGTGTTTTTTTTTTAAAATTTTCCTACCGCTTCCTAGATTTTAAATCCCAAAATTTTTCCCCCCCAAAAAAAAATTTCCCAAAAAAATTGGGGAGGGCAAATTTTATAAATCAGCTTTTAACTGCAAAAAGCATTTACAAAAAAAAGAAAAAAACTACAAAAATTAAGTTTCATGCTTGGACCCGGCGGGGGCCCCATGAAAAACCCCCCGTTTTAAAAAAAAAGAAAAAAAACCCTTTCCCCCCCAAAATAACAAAATTTTTTTTTTTTCTGGGGGGGCTTATAAAGAAAAGACCCCTTTTCTAGCCCCCCCTTTTTGGGTTTATCAGTGGGGAAAAGTGGGTTTTTGAAACCCGAGAAAAGCGATTTTTGAAAATTTTAAAATTTTTTTTTTTTCTTTTTTTTTTAGCCCAAGATTTTGAAAAATCCCAACAAGTTACAGAATGAAACAAACAGCCCTCACAAAGAAATTTAAAAGGAATAAAAAAAACCCCTTTTCTGTGGAGGGGGGTGGCCCATAAAACCTTGTCCCCCCCCCAAATGCCCCCTTTAGAAAACAAATTTCCCCAAAATTTCGGGAACAAAAAAAAGCCCCCTAAAAATTTTGGGGGGAAACCCCTGCTGTTTTTTTTTTTTTTTTTTTTTTTCCTCTTTTTCCCTTTTCTTTTCCCTTTTTTTTTTTTTTTTCTTTTTTTTTTTTTTTTCCCCCCTTTTTTTTTTTTCCCTTTTTTTTTTTTTTTTTTTCTTTTTCTTTTTTCTTTTTTTTTTTTTTTTTTTTTTTTTTTTTTTTTTTTTTTTTCTTTTTCCTTTTTCCCTTTTTTTTTCTTTTTTTTCCCTTTTCCTTTTTTTTTTTTTCCCTTTTTTTTTCTTTTTTTTTTTTTTTTCCCCTTCCCAAACCCTGGGGAAAAAAAAACCCCCAGTTTTTATGATTTTTGGGTTGTGGGGGGGAAATTTAAAAATTTGTTTGTTTTTTTCTTGGGAATTATTAAAAAGGGGTTTAACTTTTCATTTTTCAGTTTTGGTTTTTTTCAAAACAATGGAATTTTGGGGAAAATTTTTCAAAAAAGGGGAACCCTTTTTTTTTGTAAAACTTTTTTTTAAAAATGGGGAAAGGTTTAAAAAAATTTTTTCAAAAAAAACTATTGGGGGGGGGGGGGTTTTAAAAAAAAATAATGGGGAAAAGGGGGGGGAAAATAAAGGATGTTTTACAAAAACTAAAGTTTCCCTTTTTTAAAAATTTATATAAACCTTTTTTTTAAAGTAGGGGTTTGGGGCCCCCCGGGGGAAATTTTATCCGGTTTTAAAACCCCTTGTAAAACAATGGGCTTTTTTAATTTTTTTTGTTTTTTAAAAAAGCCCCCCAAAAAAATAAAAAAAAGTTCCCCGTTTAAAACCAAAATTTTTAATTTGTACCATTCCAGGTTTCCTTTTTTCCCCCATTTTTAAAATTTTTTTAAAAATATTTTTTTGGGGGTTAAAAAAAGGGGGAAAAAAAAAAGGGAAAGGAAAAAAAAAAAAAAGAAAAATATGTTTTTTTAATTGGGCATTTTTTTTTTATTATTTTTCTTCTGAAAAATATAATTGGGAAATTTTAATTTTCTTGTTTTGATCATTTAAAAAATTTTCTTGAGTAATTTAATTTTTTTTTTTTGGTTTTTTTTTTTTTGTGGGAAAATTAAATTTTTAGCCCCCCCCCGTTTTTGGAAAAAAAGAAAAAATACATTAAAATGAATAATTTTTTTTTCATGTTTGGTGGGGCCTGAATCCCATATTAAAGAAAGGGGAAATTTGGGGAAACCTAGGCATTTTTGGTTTTCATAAAAAACACATTTTTTTGTTTTTTTTCACGAAATCAAAAAAGGCTTTTGAAAATTTTGCTCCTTAAAAAACAGTTTTTTAAACGCGGCATACCTGTTTATTTTTTTTTTTTGGTTTTTTTTTCCCCTTTTTTTTTTCCTTTTTTTTTTTTTTTTTCCCTTTTCTTTTCTTTTTTTTTCCCTTTTTTTTTTTTTCTTTTTTTTTGGTTATCGGGAAATGGGAACTAAAAATTTTCCCCAGGGTTTTTTATCCCAAGGAAAATTTTTTGTTTTTTTTCCCATGTTTTTTTTAAAAAAGGGGGAAAAAAAATTTTAAAATACCATAGTAAAAAAATTTGGGGCAATTTTTAAAAATTTTTTTTAAAAAAAACATTAAAAATTAAAATTTTTAAAAGTATTAAAAAACCCCCTTAATCCGACGGGTTTTAAGTAAAAAATTTAAAAATTGGGCCCCCCGGGGGCCCCCCCCCTGCCGGGGGGCCCTTTTTTTAAACCGTCGCCCTAGCATCCCCGGGGCCGCTCATGCCAAATACCCAAACCCCTTTCCCCCTTTTTCCTTTTTTTTTCCCTTTAAAATTTTCTTTAGAAAATATGTTGCATTTTTTTTTTTTTTTTCATTTTTTTTTTCTAAAAGTCCCCCCCTTTTTGCCCCAAAAAAATTCCCCGATAAAATTTTTTTAAGGGGGCTGAAGGGTAAATTTTTTTTTTTTTGTTTTTTTTGAAAACCCCTTTAAATTGAAAAATTTTTTTTTTTTTTTCTATAGTTCCCCCAAAAAAAAAATTAAGCCCCGTTTTCGGCATCATGGAGTTTTTTTAAAAATCGTTTTTGGGGTTTTTTTTTTTTTTTTTTTTGGTTTTTTTTTTGGGGTTTTTTTGTTTTTTGGTTTTTTTTAAAAAGGGAAAAAAAAAAAAAAAAAAAAAAAAAAACCGAAAAATTAATTCCCCAAACCTTTTTTTACTAGCAAAAAAAAAAATTTTTTTTTTTTTTCATTATTTTTTAAAAAAAAAAAAAAAAAAAAAAATGGCATGTCCCCCCCACATACTCTATGGCCAAAGTCCCCTTTTCGTGGCCCCCCCGGGAAAAATGGTCCCCCCCCCATGCCCCTTTTGGCATGTAAAGTAAAAATGGGGCCCCACCCGTCGGCAAAAAGGGTTTTTTAACATTATTAAATTTTTCACCCCTTTTTTTATTTTTTTTTTTTTCCAGAAAACCTTTTAGCAAAACAAAAGGGGGCCCCCCAGGGGGAACCCCAACCCCTGGGAAAAAAAAAAAAAAACCTCTGGGGCCTAATAAAAAAAATGATGGAAGGCCCCAATCGCCCCGGGAAAAAAATTGTTTTTTTTTTTTCAAGGTAAAAGAAAAAAAGGGCCCGAAAATTTTTTAAAAATTTTATGTTTTGATGTTTTCCTTTTTTTTTACCGTTCCAAAATTTTTCCCCGTACCCCTCTTTTTTTTTAAAAAAAACATCCGTTGACCCTTTTTTTTGGGGTCTGTTGCTCAAACTTTTTAAGCTTTTTTTTTAAAAAAAAAAACCAACTCAGTGCAGGAAATTTTTTTTCCCCCCCCCCATTTAAAAACCTATTTTTTCCCTGTAGGGCTTTTAGCAAAAAAAAAAATTAAAAAGGGGGATTTAAAAAAAAATATTTTTTTTTAAAACCCCAACTTTTTTTTTTTTTTTTTGGGCTTTTCAAAACCCTACACCCTTTTTTTTTTAAAAATTAAAGAAAAATTTTGAAGGCCCCTTTTTTTTTTTATGGGCTGCATTCCTAAATTGGAATTACAAATCAGGGGCCAAAAAAAAAAGCAGGGGCAAAAATTTTTTTAAACACAAAAACCTACAGAAGGCTTTTTTGGGGGCCATACTTTTAAAAAATTGGGGGGTTTTTTTTTAGCAATTTTTCCAGCCTGGGTTTTTTCCCCCCGTGTTGTTCAAATTTTTACAATTTTTTCTTACCCTTGGGGGAGGTTTTTAAAACCCAGGAATTTGGGGGAAAAAACTTTTGGGGGGCATATTTAGCAAGAAAAAAAAATGAAAATTTTGGTTTTATAGCACTTATTAAATAGCCCTAAAACTGTGGAAGTTTTTTTTTTAAAAACCCCTTCCAGATTAAAACTAGAAAACCTCCCTTTTTTTTTTAATGCCCCTTTTAATTGAAAAAAAAATGTTTTTTTTTCAAACAGTCCCCCAAAAAAAAAAAATTGGGCCTCTACCCTTTTAAAAAATTTTTTTTTTGTGGGGGGCAGTCCCCCCCCCCCCCCCCCGAAAAAAAAAAAACCCAAAAACCATAGTGGGGGGGCCCGTAAAAAAAATTTTTTTTAATTGAAAAAATTTGCCCCAAAAATTAAAAGGCTGAAAACCCCCCCATAAATTTTTTTTTAAATGTGGGGGGGGGAAAAGTGGAAAAATTTATTTTTTTTTTTTTTTCTCCTTGTAAAAAAAAAAAATTTTTTTCCCAAATGCCTGAAAACCCCAAAAAATATGGGCCCCCCAATGAAAACTAAAAAAATCCTTTTCCCAATCTTGGCCAGTTTTAGGGGGAAAAACCCGAACCCCAAACCTGAAAAAAGGTTTTTTTGGGGCTTTTTTGGGGGGTTAATGAAAAACCCATGTTTTTTTTTTCTTCCCCTTTATTTTTTAAAGCCAAAAATTTAAAAACCTTTTTTTTTTTTCACTTATTTTTTGGGGGGCCCTGTGCCTTAAAAATGCCCGACGTTTAAAAATTGGGAAAGCATAAATGGGGAAAAAAAAACCCCAAAAATTTTTGAAAAAAAAAACAATTTTTTTTTTTTTTTAAGTTTTTTTTTAAAAGCAAAACTTAAATTTGAAAGCAAAGTCCCCCAATATATTAAAACCAAAAAAAAAAAAATGGGGAGTGGGGGCTCTAAACTAGGAGCCCAAAGTTTGGTGCAAAAATATTTTTGAAAGCTATTGAAAAAAATTGCCCCCCAACCTCCCCCAAAAATTTGCCAAAAAAGCTTGTACACTGTGCTATATTTTTTTTTACAGGTTTATCACAATAAAAAAGACTGGCCTCCTCCCAACAGCTTTTTTAAATTCAATTTTTTGGGCAAAATAAAAGAAAACTAGTTTGCTATCCCCCCCTTTTTGTATATGCCCCCCAAGGTTTTTTTCCCCCTTTTGCTTTTTACTTTTTTTTTTTAAAAAAGTAAAAAATTGCTTTTTTTGGGAGGTCAAGCCTAAGGTGGGGGGTTTTGCCCCCCCAAAGGGGGCCCCCGAAATAATCTAAAAAAAACCCAATTTAATATGGGGGCCCCTTTTTTTTTGGGTTTCTTTGGGAAAAAAGAATTTTAAAATATTTTTTTTTTTTTTAAAAGGGTAAAAAAAATTTTTTTAAAATTGGGGGTTTTCCCACAAAACAGCAAACTCTGCTTCCCCAAAGGGTTTTTTTTTTAAAAAATTTTTTTAAAAAGAAAAAAGGGGCCTGTTTTTTTTTAAAAAAAAAATTTTTTTTTTCCCCTCTTTTCTTTTTTGGAGTAATTTTTTCCCCCCCTTTTTAAAGTTGGCCCTTTTCCCCCCGGCCACAAAAAAATTAAAATTTAAATGTTATATTTTAATGGCAAATTTGCATTTTCCCCCCTGCCCCAAATTGTTTTTTGGTGTGCTTTTCATTTTTTTTGAAAAAAATTTTTGGGGAAAATTAATAATTTTTAAAAAAAAAAATGGGGGATGATGCTAAAATTTTTTAAAAAAAAAAAATAAACCCCCCTTTTTTTTTTTTTTTTACCGGGGGGGGGCCCCCAGGGGGGGGCATTTTTGCCCCCAAAAAACCCAGATTTTTTTCCGAAGGACCCCAATTTTTGGGGTTTTTCCTCAGTTTCTGGAAATTAATTTAAAATTTCTATCTTTTTTTCCCGGATGGGGCCTTTGTTTAACAAATGATTTTAAAATTGAAAAAAAGGTAAAATTTTTTTAAAAAGAAATTTTTTTTTTTTTATATTTTTTTAAAAAAAAATGTTTATTCCCTGTAAAGTTTTTTTTTGGGTGGGGGCCCCCGGGGGAAGAGTGGAAAAAAAACTTGTTGATATTTTTTTTAAAAATTTTGATTTCCCCGTTAAAAAGTTTTGGGGTTTTTGATGTGGGGTTTTTCTTTTTTTTTTCCCCCTTTTTTGGGGTTTTTTTCTTCTTTTGGTTTTTAAAAAAAAATTTTAAAATAATTGGGAAATTTTTAAAGATTTAAAATTTCCCCCAATTTGCCCCCCTTTTTCAAAAACTGGCATACCAAAAAAACAAAAAAATACAGGGAATTGGTTTTTTTTACCCCCCCCCAAAAAGGCCAAAAATTTTTTTTTTAACTCCCCAAAGGCTTTTCCCGGGAAAAAATGCCTGGTTTGCCCCATTTTTTATTTTTTTTTTTTATTTTATTTTTTTATTTAAAAAATTTTATTTTTTTTTTTTTGTTGCTTTTTTTGTTTTTTGTTTTTTGTTTTTTTTTTTTGGGGTTTTTAAAAAAATTGGTCTTTTTAAGTGGGCTTAGCCAAAAAAGGAGTCCCCCCCCTTTAAAACCCTTTGGGAAACCCGTAAAACCAATTTCCCCCTTTTTTTCCTTAAAAATTGGGGAAAAAAAATTTTTTTTTTTTTTTTATAATGCCCTTTGGGGAAAAAAAGGGAGAAAAGAAGCCCAAAAAAATATTCAGTGGACGGTTTTTTTTTTTGGTTTTTTTTGTTTTTTTTTTTTTTTAAAAAAGTTTTCTTTTTTGGGGAAATTTTTAAAAAATTTTAGGCTGAGGTAAAATTTTTTTTTTGTGGGGCCCCCTAGTAAAAAAAAAAACAATAAAAAATTTTTCCCCCAAAAATTTTTACCTTTTTTCTTTTAAAACCCCCTTTTTTTTTTTTGAAGCTTTCTTTAAATTTTTTTATATTTTTTTTTTAGGGTTTTTTTTTTTGATTGTCTGAGTTTTTTACCTAATGCTGGGACCCCAAAATCCCCCGGCCAAGTGGAAAAAAGGTTAATGAGTTAAAGTGGGGGGGTTTTTACTCCCCCAAAAAAAATTTGTAAGTTTGGAAGGGAATTTTTTTTTTCTTTCTTTTTTTTTTTTGGCAAATTTTAAAAAAAAAAGCTGATTACTTTTTAAAAAAAATAGCATTGCCCCGAATTTTTTGGCTTGGGCCTTTCTTTGAAGCCCAAAAAAATTTTTTGTTTAATTTTTTGATGACATGAAAGGGCCCCTCTTTCCCAATCAAAAAAAATAAGTAAAAGATTTAAAAATTTTTCTGTAAAAAAAATTTTTTGTAGGAAAAAAAAAATTTTGGTTTTTCAAAATTTATTAAAATATTTTTTCCTTAATATGTGGAAATAAATTTTTTTTTGGGAAAAATTTTCCCCCTAAAAAAAATTATGTAAAAAAAATTTTTTTTTTCCCCCCTCAGTCCCCCCCACTTTTTTTTTTTCAAAGGGGGGGGTTTTTTAAAATTGAAAAACTGGGGGCCCCCCCCTGTTGGGGGGGGCTTGCCCCCCTTGCCCTTGGGGCCCCCTTTTTGCATTTTTCTCCAATCCCCCTTTTCTGTCCCCCCCCTTTTTTCCTACAGTGTAAAGAGCCATGCTGAAAAAGGAAAGACAGGCTGGGCTTTTTACCATTCCCCCCAAACCAAACAGGAAGCCATGGGCCCCAAAAAAATTTTTCCTTTGGGGTTAAACTCCCCAGCTTTCTTAACCCCCCCCAATAGGGACCCTGGGGGGTGAAAAAAAAATTTTTTCCCTTCCCCCCCCCAATATAATCAGGCTTTCCCTGAACCCCAAAAATGATTTTTTTTTAAACCTTTTTTTTTAGGGGGGCCCCCCCCCTTTTTTTAAAAAAACTTTTGCCCCCTTTTTATCCCAAAAACCAGCCCTATCCAAAAAAACGGCTTTTTCTTTTTGGGGTTTTTTTTTTTTGATTCCCCGGGGGTCCCCCCCTTTTTTAAAACATGGTGCCCCCAACCCCCCTTCCTAACCAAACCCCCCCCCCCCTCTTTTCAACACCCCCCTCCCCCTTACAACAAGGGCCCCTTTCCCAAAAACAAGTAGGGAAAAAATTTTTTTTCCCTTCCACAAGCTGCCCCCATTTTTTTTTCCCCCCCTCTTAAAATCACAGTCCCCCCCAAAAATTTTCCCCCTGTTAAAAACATTTAAAAAACCCCCCGACTGGAATTTTTTCCCCCCTGGGGGAAAAAAAACCCCCTTTTTTTTCCCCCAAACCCTCAAAACCCTTCCCCTTCAATTTTTTCCCAAAAGGGAAAAAATTTTCTCCCATCTCCTTTAAAAAACTACCTGGGCCTATGAAAAAAGAAATTGGTTTTTAGGGTTTTTTGGGGGGAAGGAAAAAATTAACTCGCTTTTTTGGCCTGTGGACTTAAAAGGTTGGGCAGTTTAACCCCCCGTTTTTTTAAAAACCACCATTACCCTGAAAACCCTGCAAGTAAAAAATCCCCCTCTACCAATATTGCCCCAAAGATTTTTACTTTTCCCCTAAAGGGGGCATGAAAATCCCCCCTTCCCATGTTTTTTTTTTTGGGGGGGGGAAAAATCCCCTTTCCCTGAAAAGTTTCCCCAAAAAATCGAACCCTCACCCCCCCTTCAATGTTTTTTGAAAAATTTTTTTTTGCGTTTCCCCTTGGCCCCCCCTGCCAAAACAAAAAAAAAAATTTCCCCACCCCGGGGGGGCCCCCTCTAAAGTTTCCCCAAAACCCGGTCCCATGGGAGGGTTAAAAAATGTTTTTTTTGCACAGTCATACATGTTAAAAAATAAATTTTGTTTGGGGCCCCCCTATAAGTTTTAAAAAACTAAAGGGGCGCCCCTACAAGTCCCCCGGGGGTTAAGGTTGGGGGGAAATCCCCAAAATTCCCCAAACCTTGGGCCAAAAAATTTTTTTTCCCCCAAAAGGGGCCCCCCGGGGGGGGGAAAAAAAATCAAAAAGGTTTTTTTTTTTCTTTCTCCCCCAAAATTTTTTTTTTAAGTTTTTCCCCCCCCCCCTTCCCCCCTTTTAAAACCCCCCCCC
>NW_023639966.1:0-11687 GCF_015228065.2 Penaeus monodon
CGTTTGTTATATGAAGCTCTTTACTAATTGGAAAAAAAACCCTGATATTTGTAGCTTACCGAACCGCCTCTGGGTTCATCGTTTAATCTTTCGAGGATAAAATGATTTGTTTGTGTTGCAAAGGGATGTTGCAAAGGAATTAGGTATGAATGTGATCTCTTTATCAATTTTTTTATATATTCATTTATTTTTTTTATTCTTCTTTTTTGCTATATATGACGTTAAAAAAAAAGAAGAAAAAAACAGATTAGAAAAAAAAGAATATATATCTTTTAATGTATACCACCTTCTTTTTCACCAGGCAGATGTAAGAGACTTTTTTTTTCTTCATTAGATGATGTTATCTAATTTGGGATCATCAAGAACATAATGGTTATGATACATATTTATATATATATATATTTTATATATATATTATATATATATAATAATAAAATATATTATAAATATATATATATATATATATATATATATATATGTATGTGTGTGTGTGTGTGTGTGTGTGTGTGTGTTAGTTTGTTGTGTGTGTATGTATGTATGTATGTATAAAGATTTTGCTTTCTATGTTATATTTATACCCTGTAAACCCTTTAAATGGGGATTGTGATGCTGATATACAGTGACAGTGATATGATGACATGATACTGAAATTTTCCATAATAAAGGATAACTTGTAAAAAGAACTAATTATTAACATTTAATGACAGTAATAATGTAAATAACAACAACAAAAAACCCAAGACAAGAATTAGTAAGGGAAAATAAATCTAATTAACGAAATCTCTTCATTAATTAACCACAGGAACTAACGCCGAAAGAAAATTCTGCAAACCCACAAGATTTGCCGTAGACACCGGTTTGCAAATGCTCGTGAGTTTCCCCATCTGATGATCGTACTTTAAAATGCAAGGCAATAAAACTACAATGAAGTGTGTAATTATCTCTAGAACTTGAGCAGTTATGCGACATTGCAAAGGGATAAAAATTGATCGTTCCTTCACTCTACGTGTGACGAATTTAAAGCCAGTAACTAGGCTATACGTTTTAATCTCTCATGGCTTAGCTAGAGTGACTTTTTTGTCGTGGGGTATTTGGTTATGAGCAAAAATACAAACACCCACACAAATATATATTATATATATATATATATATATATATTAGATAAGACTCTGAGTATATATATATATCTATGTGTATATAATATATTAATATTATATATATATATATATATATTATTATATATATATATAATATATATATATATATGTATTATATAATATATGTAAAATACACACATATATAATATAATATATATAATATATATATATATATTTATATATATAACACACACAATGTGTCGCGTGTGTCTGTACAAATACATATAATAATAATATATATATATATATATTATATATATAATATTTTAAAATATATATATATAATATATATTTTAATATATATGTATTTATATATAATATAATATATATATATAAAATTATATTTACTTTTAAAAATTAAAAAATTATTTATATTTTAATATATTATATTATATAAAATATATATATTAATATATCACACACAACACAACACCACACAATCAAAAACCACAACCCACACACACACACCACACACACCACCAACACCACACACACACACACCCACACACACACACACACACCACACCACACAACCACACACCCCAACCACACCGCATATGATTCTCTGACAGGAATTTTTTTTCACCCCTTATTAAAAAAAAAAAATAATAAAAAAAAAGCTTTCCAGTCAGTTTTAAACATTCATGATTTTCTTGAAATTTCCCCTTTTTTTCCTCTAGCATGATTATCGGAAGGGTCGTTTGAATATGTCAACATTGCTCAAAAGTCGAATTTTTTTTCCCAAAGATATCGAGACAGAAGGGCGAAGGAAATGGACGTGTGGGTTTAACATTGACTTGATTATAAAATCTATATCTTAATGTATGTTCTATCAGTTTATCTTCTATCCATCTCCTCCCCCCCCCCTTTTTTTTTTTCTTCTTCATCTTTATTATCTATCTATCTATCTTCTATCTATCATTTATTCTATCTTATCTTCTTTTTATTTTTCCCCCAATCGCATTTTCTTTATCTATACCCCTTTTCATGAACATTTTTTCTATTTTTCCTTTCTGTTCCTTTTTCTTAAATCTCTTTTCTCTCTCTTCTCCCCTTCCTCTTTCTCGCTTTTTCTTTTCTTCTCTCTCCCCTCTCTTTTTTCTCTCTTCCTTTTCCCCCCCCTCTTCTCTCTTTTTCTTTCTTTTTCTTCCCCCTCTTTCTCTTCCCTCATCTCTCCTTTTCTCCTCTCTTCTCTCTCTCTCCTCTCTCTCTTCTCTCTCTCTCTCTTCTCTCTTCTCTCTCTATCTCCCCCTATCTCTCTTCTCTCTCTCTCTCTCTCTCTCTTTCCCCTTTTCCTTTTCCTTCTTCTCCCTCTCTCTCTCTCTACTTCTCTCTCTTCTCCTTTTCTCTCTCTCTTCTCTCTCTCTCTCTCTCTCTCTTCCCCCTCTCTCCTCTCCTTTCATTTTTTTCTATTTTTATCTACCCTCTTTGTTTCTTACTATATATTCATATCCAAATTCTTTTGATATATATGTTGTTTTTTCCTCTTTCCCGACCATTTTTTTAAACTAAAAAAATTATTCCATTTTTGATAATGCATGCATTTTCGATGATTTTACTAAAAATGAAACGAAATATTTTTTTCGGGCTTTTTGGATTCCAAAAAAATTAAACAATTTATGTAATTTTTGTAGAATAAAAAAAAAAAAAGGTCACTGGATAAAGAATAAGGAAAAAAAAAGAGAATGGGAGGAAAGTGAAAGAAAAAAGGAAAGAAAAAAAAAAAAAAATAAAGCGCGAAAAAATCTTTTTTTTCTTTTCTTTTCTTTTTTTTTTACAATTATTTTCACCATTTTGCAGGTTTTTACCACACATAAGTATTTTTACGCCCCCCGTGCTTCCTTTACGTGTGTTGTGGTGTGGGGGCTTGTGTGTGGTTGTTTTTTGTTTGCGCGCGCGCACGTGTGCGTTTTACTTCTGTTGTGTTTTGTTTTTTTGTTTGTTTTTCTTTTTTTTTTTTTTTTGGTTTTTTTTCTTTTATTCATTTACACACACACATACTATACATAACAATTTAATAATATACATTTATCAATATATACATATATATATATTATTATTATTATATAATATTGTAATATTACACAATGTTATAAAATACCCCAAAACCACACCGCAACAAGCACACACCTCACAAGTGTATACGTTTTTGTGTGGTGTGTGTGTGTGTGTGTTGTGGTGTGTGTGTGTGTGTGGGGTTGTGTTGTTGTTTTTGGTTTTGGGGAGTGTGAATTGTGTGGGGTGTGTGGAGATAGATAGATAGATGTAGATAAATGATAGAAATAGACAGATGATGATAGATAGATAGATAGATAGATGTTTTAGAGAGAGAGAAGAGAGAGGAAAAAGAGAAAAGAGGGGAAAAGGGGAGAGTAAGGGAGGAGAGGGGAAAAGAAAAAAAGAGAGAGAGACGAGCAGAGAGAAGATGGGCCTAAATAAACTGGGCAGAAAATCCCCCATAAATAATGCTCAAGTATTTTGTTTGGGAGAAGAAAAACCCCTTTGGGTTGGGAAAGGCTAACCAAATGTAAAAAAATAATGCCAAACACACTGCTACACTTTGCTTTTGGGGCCATTTCTGTTTCAGGTTATTCCGTGTTTTAGATTTTAACCGGGCTTTTTTTTTTAAAAGAAAACCATTTTAGTATGTCTTTGTTGGGTTATTTTTCGTGCTACAAAAGAGTCGACAAGTTCATATTCGTATTTTTATGTTCCTACCACTGTAGTTATCGGGTTTAAAGCTGTGACTACATTAAGGTAAATAAGTTTTGATTTGTTTGCTTTCTTGTTTTAAAAACTTTTAATCGAGCTGAGAAAAAACCCAAATCCACCTTCTTGCCTCCCGTGTAAGTGGTGTTTTTTTGCCCCCGCGAACTATATACATTACATCTCCGGCCTTTGAAAACGTAAACGAACCGTTAACTACCCGTAAAAATGTTCCAGAAATCAGAAACGCAAAAAAGGGAAACTAAAAAATACAGAATGATATTACAGTGCTATGAGGCGTATCTATATTTACATGAGCGACACTGCGAAAATTTTCGGGGTTACCGGACGCTGTTTAGAAGGCCTTAAGGGGTATGTGTTTCCCCCGAAAAATTTTTTTCTTAAGAGGCTTCTGGTGTTTGTTGTGCACATCTTTCATAAGGATGTATGAAAACTCGTGTGGTATCTGAAAGATACTTTTTTATAATATAATTCAAAAAACATTTTAGACACCAAAACCACAACCCAAAAACACAAACACACCCCACACACCACACCCCCACCACCACACACACACCACCACACACACCTAGATATGTAATACTCTCTACTCCTAATACATACACACACACACACCCAACACACACACACACACACACACACCACACACCACACAACACATATATATATATATATATATAATATATATATATATAATATATATATATATATGTTGTGTGTGGTGTTTTTGTGTGTGTGTGTGTGTGTGTGTGGGGGTGTGTGTGTGTGTTTTGTGTTGTTGTGTGTGTATGTTGTATGTTGTGTGTTTTATTAATATTATTAATATATAATATATATATAATTATATTATATATATTTTTGTGTGTGTGTTTTGGGGGGTGTGTGTGTGTGTGTGTGTGTGTCACATACACACACACACAAACATATGTATGTAATATGTATGTATGTATGTAGTATGTATGTATGTATGTATGTATGTATTATATATATATATATATTTATATATATGTATATATATAATATATAATATATATATATTATAATTTTATATATATATATATGAATGTATGTATGTATATATACTTCTATGTCAGGAACAAGAAGAAAAAATCCGTTTATCAAAGTTTAAAAAATAATAAAACATAAAATATATTTCTCTGTGATTTTTCAAAGTATGTTGTATTAAATCTAAACCTTTATAAGACACATTTACATCTTACTTCATACAACGATTTTTTTTTATTTTTACTTTTGTGCTTTGCCGATTAAACGCTAAATTAAGTCATTTACTGCCTTAAACCCTTAAATTACTCTTCTAATTAAATTTCTAATTTTTTCTACCATGCTATGGCTTAGAAAATGAAGCTGGATTTCAAATTATGAATAAATGAATAGGAATTTCCCATGACAATTCTCTAACACATACAAATACGTTTTCCCCTTTCTGTAACAGCAAAACCTATTACCTATTTACTTGCAAATGAAATGTCATATTGACTTTAAACAAAATAGAAACGTAACAGGTGCCTGAAGATTTCGTTGCTATGTATTCATAATACAGCTACTTGTAGTAGGCAGTCACACGATGTGATACAGCATTCATTAGAGTCGGATTTCGAAATAATTTCGTGTGTGGCGTCCTAATGCACTGAGAGAAATGAAATATATTAAGTTCGGTGGTAGGCTACTGAAACATAACACATTTCACGTGTGTATGTATGTGTCTGTGTGTGTATGGTGTCTATATATATATAGATATTTATATATTATAATATATATATAATTTTATATATATATATATATATTATGTATATATATATGTACTTGTCCTGGGTAAGACAATAAACTGCACCCTGGGGTTCCCTTGAACAAAGGATAGCACTCTATTAGCTCCCTCTACCGGGTTACGTGAAACTGTCGGCAGCAGGGCAGTGGATATCTGGTGAAAACACTCCATTTTCTATTTTATTACGGGTTTTCCACCAAAAAATATGTCTGGCGTTTTTACAGTTTTAACTTTTTTAAAAGCGGCGGGAGAATTTCCCTTCCCTTTAGGACAAACCTCTACACCAAATTAAAACAGAAATTATTTCTTTACCACATCGCCCGCCCGCGTGGGTTATAAAAGGGGCGCGTTGGGTCAGGGGGAACCCAGGTTGGACAATTTTTAAAACATGCATCGGGAAGACAAAAAAGATAAAAAAAAACAGGCCCCAATTAAAAAAACACTTTAAAAAATGGGAAAACTGGAACGAAAGGGAAAATAAAAGAGAGGGGAAAAATTACATACTGTCTGTAACGAAAGGTTTAGATAAAAACCTTCAAATATGGGAATAAGTGGCCCAAATTTGGGAAAGAAGAAAATGGTTTTTCAAAACAAAAGAAAAAAAGCCGTTTTTTTGGAAAAAAAATGGAAATTATGTCAGGGGGGGTTGCATGATTTTTCACAAAAAAAACGAAAATTTGCACAAATTTTGGGTACAGCCCAAAAAATAATCTTTTTTTAAAAAAGCCCAAAATACAAGAAAAAATCAAATTTTATATTATCCAATGTTTGCAACCCAAACCAATTTTGTAAGTGATAAAGAAAGGGAAAAAATTTTTAAAACTTTTCTCCAAGATACTTTTTAGCCCACAATCCCTAACAGAGATTTTTAAAAGTGACTTTGGGAGACCTAAACCGGGCCAAAGTGGAAAAAATGATCAAAAAAAAGACACCTGGGGAAAATTTGGGGGCCCTTTTGGAGATATAAATAAAAGGAGGAAAAGATTTTTTTTAAAATTCGTAGTACAAAAAATTTATTAAAGCCCAATACTTTGTTCCAACACCCCCCAAAAGACCTTGTAAAACGGGGTTTTTTCACCAAAAAAAAAACCCCCCCCCAAAATTTTGACAACATTTTTCTGAACCAAAAATGGAAAAGTTGCAAAAAAACCCAAAGCCCAAGGCCCTTTTTTGGTCCCGACTGAAAACATGACCCCCAAAACTACTAACTATCAAATTTTTCAAAAAAGACCCAAAAAAAAGGGGAGCGTCCAACAACCACCTCAAAAAGCTCGACTATGAATTACAGTGTAAAACCCAAAATTTAAAATCCTAAATAAATGGGGGATGAAAAACCCCAAAATGAGTTGGGGGAAAAGGAAAAAACTCCTGCTGAGCTTGTTTTAAAAAAACTACGCAAAAAAAAAAAAGAAATTTCCCCCGGGTTTATCGGGAAAAAAAACAAAAGGAAATTGAAACAAAGATGCCTAAAATCAAAGGGTATCAAAAATCCAATTTAAAAAAAAAAAAAAAAAAAAAAATTCAAAGATTTTTTGCGACAAGAAAAGGAAAAAATATTCAAATAACATTGGCCAGAGAATTGAAAACTGTTTCTATCAAAAAGAAAAACAAAAAAATTTAAACCCAAGGAGTACAAAACATCCACAAAAATTTTAAACCTCCAGGGCCCCTATAAAAACGGGAGATGGATTTTGTTTTATGTAATGGAAAAAAAGTCAAAGATAGAGGGGAATAAATTTTTTTCCCAAACCCTTTTTACAAAAAAAAAAAAGTTTCTAAAAACAACATTAATTAGACTCAATGACAACAAAAGATGAACCACCCCCCATGCTAGACGAAGTTAAAAAACCATAAAAAAATTAAAAAATAACAAGAGCCCGGAATAAGGGGAAAAACAGCAAACGAATTAAGAAAAGCTGGCGAAAGTGTTGAATACTTTTTCTACAAACTCTGTTTCAAAAATATGGAATGAAAGAAAAAGGCCCGAAGACTGGGTTAAAATTTAGCTTTTTCCCCCCATTTCCTAAAAAAAGGTTTACGGGACTCCAAGCAACAATAAAAGGGACAATTGCTTTAATAAGTCCCCAGCAGCAAAAATTTTTTTGAAAATTTTGCTTGAAAGAATGAAGTTGGGAAATTTAAAAGAGGAAATTGCAGACGAACAGCACCCGGGTTTTTTCCCCGGAAAAGGGGCCCCGAAAACCCGATTTTAAAACTAAAATTAATCATAGGAAAAAAAGAGAAAATTAAAAAAAAACCTATCCCCGTGTTT
Organism: Penaeus monodon; assembly: GCF_015228065.2. NCBI lineage: Eukaryota > Metazoa > Arthropoda > Malacostraca > Decapoda > Penaeidae > Penaeus > Penaeus monodon. The sequence continues at coordinate 7,943 of NW_023639966.1, forward strand.
CATCGGGGTTATTAAATTTTTTATACTGTTAACACGAATCCTCCCGGAAAAAAAGAACGATATGAAGTTTCCCCAAAAAAAAATCATCCCAAATAATAAAGCCCTTTTTTGACCAAAAACAAGCCGCTGTAAAAAACCACTTATGGGTTAAAAAAATGGTTTTGAAGTCAAACAAAGGGGTTTCGAAAAAGGGTTGCATTCGTCTCCGCCAAAACCCCTTTAATAATAAATTCGAAAAAATTATTAGAGGTGCTCTAGAGAATTTTTAAGGAACTGTTTATGTTTGGGGGATACAAAATATCAAAAATTTAGGTACGCCGATGATTAGTTTTGATTTTCCAGCCGATCAATGAACTTTCACAAACTTAGGGAAAAATTAGAGAAAACAGCCCAGCAAGCAAGTTTGAATGTGGGTTGTTACGCCCAGTACTGGGGGTATATGGGTGGACAGAGAAAAAAACGAATAGAAAGTTTCTGAGAAAAAAAGAATTGTAAAGGGGCCGGCTGTTTGGGCATCTTCAAACAGGAGGGAAAAAAAGTTTATTAGTCCCGTAATGGGGAAGTAAAAGTATTGAGAAAATCTGCTGTGGGATGGGAAGGAAAAAGAGAAGAGGAAAAAAACTAAGACAACTGAGGACACAAAAAAAAATTTTTTGGGGGCTGTCGGGGTAAAAGGGGGAAAGAAAAGGTAAACCCGGTTTAGTACGAGGTGGGGAAGGGTCCCGGTGCTCAAACTGAAACCGTTATTGGTGATGTTTTTGTTTTTACAAAAAAGATGCTTCCTCGTTTGGGCTTTAAGCTGCAGGTTTTGTTCTTGACTAATGGCAATGGTCTAAAAAGGTTCTTTTTCTTTTTGAAATTTTATATTATATTTTTAAATATATAATATATATATTTTATATATATATATGTGTGTGTGGTGTGTGTGTGTGTGTGTTATATATATTATAATATATATTATATATATATATTATATATAAAATATATATATTTATATATAATATAATTTTGGTGTGGTGTGTGTGTGTGTGTGTGTTTGTGTGTAGCAGTATGTATGTAAAAGCGGAGAAAAAAGGGACGAAAGAGGATGCAGTGCTGGCCGCTCCACATTTTTTTCTGATAAAACATTATTTTTCAATGCACTCATACGCAGAAGCACTTTCCCGCTTCATTTCCCGAGGCCAAATCAAATCGTAAACAAAAAAAACCCGCCCCCCCCCGCTAAACACCTAATATTTTTCTTGACAACGCGTTTCCCGGGCCTTATCTTTAATCTTTGTGACATCCCAGTATTTCGCCGCATAAATTCATTTATAAAGGATAATTACTATTTTTTTAACGCAGTGAGAGGTTAAGAGGGCCTATTTTGTATGAAATAAACAACCCGAAATAAAGAAAAAAGTACTACGGTACGAGTTATAATATTTGTGTCTATTAACGAGGAGACGGCCAAAAAACTTTACCCTTTGAACCACCCCGGGGGGCAAATTAAACCCGTCCTAAAAATCGCGGATGCAAATTTTGATCTTTCCCCCACGTTCTTTCGGTAAAAAAAAATAGTGTTCAGAAAAGGCATCCAAATGGCGCAAGGATAAAGGCGCAGAAGCTCTGTTTTGAACCCTTCTAATGTTTCTTTCAAAATAAAACGGAAAATGCATAGGCCCGCCCCTTTTTTTTCCCAGGCGCCCTCAAACAACCCCAAAAAAAGGGGCAAATCGATCACCACCGTACACTCGCCACAAAAAATAAACACCAAGTAAACACTCATGGATCAATACTTCCCAATTCCCCTTTTCAGCCCGAAGTCAAAAGGGGCACTGTCCAAATGTAACCAATAAAACTAAAGGGGGGTTGCCGTGGCGAGGATGTCAATGCACTAAAAGCAAAAAAAACATCCGCCCTCACCAGAAGACTCAGCCTGCCTACGCCAGCTGATGCCAATTTACCACAGCTGTGAATTTGTTCCCGTTGGTTTTCCCCGAGGGTTTAGGCAATGTATTTAAAGAATTTCTTGTTGTGCACAGGTGTGCGGGGAAACTTTTAAAGAGGCTTTACGGCTTGTGTGGTGAAATCACGTTTTCGCAAGTGCTTCCTGCTTCTTTATCGTTTTCTAAGAAGATGGTTGCGTAAGACCATTCACTGGGGCAATCTTTAAGACGCCTCGCAACAAAGGTTTTGGCCTGTCCAAAAGATTAACGGCGGCTGAAGCAGCAGTGCCCGACCCGTTCAGTTATAAACAGCTGCCAGGAAAAAACGAAAATCTCATCAAATGACATAAATATGTTTTTCCCTTGAATGTTAAAACTTTTTCCCAAGGAAGCTAAAGAGCAAATCCCGCCTTTTCGGCTCCTTTGCAGGGCCTTTTTAAAGGCCCCCTTATTCTTTTTTGGGGAACCTGGGTGGGATCTGCGATGCTGTCGACGGGATTCGGCTACAAGCAGTGAATTTAAAATTTTGCACCTGAGTGATGCAACGCTGGGTACCCTGTAAGAAAGCTTTGACTATCTGTCCCCTCCTCACATACATACATATAAATATGTAATGAGCTCCACCCGTAGGATTTTCTCGTGTCGAATTGCTTTCCTTTAACCAAAACTAGGAAGAACAACGGATCTTTAATGGGTTCCCTGAATGCTGCCAAATGAATCTTTTAAAAGAGAAAAAATACAGTTTTTTTGGGTCCGTATAAAAGGAAACATGAAGAGGTTTAGGACATAATTGGGCCTTTAAAAAAATTTAAATTTATCTAGCCTGGTCTTCTCAAAGTATTGCCCCCCCTGAATTGCAAATACCAACTCTTTAACTCAAAAGTGGAGCACTCCCGGGTTTATGCAATGTCAATTTTGATAATGCAACTGGAAAAAAAGCCCCTACCTATCATCTTCGATTTGGAAGCGGAGATGTCTGCTCTTGCTTCTATCCTCCACTAAATAGTATAATGCGAACATATATTACCTATGTAACACACCAAACACATACCCACAACACACGCAGAAATTTTATTGATATATAATATATATATATATATATATATAATAATATATATATGTTTTGTGTGTGTGTGTGTGGGGTGTGTTGTGTGTGTGGTTTTTGAGTGTATAAGATTAAAACATTTTGGTAATACCTGATCGAAAAAATTTTAGTGTTCCAACTAATGTAAGACTGGTTCTGCCCAAAACGATATTATTGCAATGAATACCATTTAAAGGAAACCTGTTTTGTTAAAAAATATTTATTTACATAGCCTATTTTTAATTTCAATGCCGTTTGATACACGTACCTATTTGATAATGTTTTTTATAAAATAGATGCATAAATTGGACAAAGTGTGGGTTTTTTGTTGGTTTGTGTGTGTGTGTTTGTTTGGTGTGTGTGGTGTGTGTGTGTGTGTGGGTGTGTGTGTGTGTTGGTTTTTTGTGTGTGGGGTGGTTTTGTGGTTTTGTAAAAAATTTTAAAATTTTTTTTTTTTTTTATTTTTTTTTAATTTATTGTTGTGCAGTGGAGGTCGTGTACAGACGGAGCCAGTGACCCCCTCGCCCCCCCCTCATGCTCCTCGCTCTGCACGTCCCAGCGGGAAACGGTCATACTTTTACCGGAAAGGTAGGGGCCCCGGGGCTCCTTGCGGCGGGGGCCCGCCCCGCCCCCCTCCCGGGGGGCCTTCCCCCAAGGGATCCCTCGGGCTTGCCCTTTAAACGTGTGGGGTTTTGGGTTTCCCCCAAAACCTCCCTTGTTACGGGGGTTTTTT
>NW_023639967.1:0-7500 GCF_015228065.2 Penaeus monodon
TTTCTTTTTTATATATAAAAGTTATTATACATTCAACACACAACACACAAAACCACACCACAAAAAATATATATATATATATATATATATATATATATATATATATATATATATATATATTTATTAATTTTTAAATATTATAATATATATATTTTATTTTAATAATATATATATAATATTTAATAATTTATATATATAAAATTTAATATGTGTGTTGTGTGTGTGTGTGTGTGTTGGTGTGTTGTGTGTGTGTTGTGTGTTTGTATGTTATTGGTTTTTTTTTTTTTTTGTTGTTTTTTTGTTTGTTATTTTATTATTTGTTTTTGTTTATTATTTTGTATTTAAACAAGTATGTATATATTACAATAATCATACAAAATATGTATATATATATACTTTTTATATATATGTATATATATATATTTATTATAAATTGAAAATATATATATAATATATAATAAAATAATAATATATATATATATAAAAATATATATATTATATATATAATATTATATATAAAATATATAATGGTGTTTTGTGTGTGTTTTTGTGTGTGTGTTGTTTGTGTTTTGTTTTTTTTTGTTTTTTTGGTAAATTTGTAATTTTTTGTTTGTTTGGTATTTTTTTTTTATATTTAAATTTGTTTTTTTGTTTTTGTAAAAATTTATACAATATGTAAAATAATAACATATATATACATATTTATATATATATATTATATATATATACTTGTATACATACATACACAAAACACAAACACACACCACATACACACACACACAAACCACAACACACACAACACACCACAACACACACACACACAACCCCACACACACACACCTATAGAAATATATACATATAGATATATATATATATATATATATATATTTATATATATTAATATAATAAATATTTATTTTATTATATTATATATATATAATATATATAATCTGTGTGTGTGTGTTGTGTGTGGTTTGTGGGTGTGTGTTTGTGCGTGCTGTGTATGTGTGTTGTGTTTTTGTTGGGTGTGTGTTTTTGTGTGTTTTTGTTGTGTGTGTGTATGTGATTATTATATGTATTTATATATATATATATTATAATATATATTATATATATATATATGTGTGTGGGTGTGTGTGTGTGTGTGTGTGTGTGTGTGTGTGTATGTATATATAGTATATATATAATATATATATATATATATATATATTTATATATATATAATATATATTCTATATATATATATTTTAGTATACCTAAACAAATCACACACACACACATACACATGCACACGACACACCGCAAACATATTATAGATATATATATATGATATATAGATATATATATATATATATATATTTAATCTATATATAATATATATGTGTGTGTGTGTGTTGTGTGTGTGTGTGTGTGTGTGTGTGTGTGGTGTTTGTGTGTGGTGTGTTTCTGTGTGGTGTGTGTGTGTGTGTGTGGTGGTGTATAAATATTATTTAATCTATGAAATATATAGTATATATAATATATATATATATATATATATAATATATATATTCAGATATATAATATTACTATATATATGGCGTGCTGTGTGTGTCTGTGTTGTGTGTGTGTGTTGTGTGTGTGTTGTTCGCGTTGATATATATACACATTTTCAAACTACCATATGTATGGATAGATACAAATAGAAACAGTAGGTAGTAGATAAGGAATAATATGTAAATCTGATATTTATACTCTATATCATATCTATATCCATCTATCTATCTATCTATTTTCTATCTATCTACCTATATATATCAATATATCTATCTCATACATATATACTTGTGCATATATTATATATATATATATATATATTTATATTATATATATATATATATATATATATATTATATATATATATTAATATTTATATAAATATATATTATATATATTATATATATATATATATATATAATATTCTATATATATATATATATATATCTATCTATATAGAGTATATATATATTTATATATATATATATCTACTATATATATATATATATGTTATTTATAAATAGATACATATATTATACATATACATATCGAGCCCGTATATACTATATGAAGATAACACACACACCACACACACACACACAAAAACTTCACACACACACACATACACTACACACACCACACCAACACACACACACACGCACATAGAGATATATCAGGTTACGTTTATGTTTTTTTTTTGCCAAGAAGCAAGGATACCTTATATTTCGGTTTATGCAAGTTAATGTGAGGTTTAGGATATATTTTTTTTTTTTTTTTTTTTTTTTTTTTTTTTCTTTTTTTTTTTTTGTAGGATTGGTTTAGGATAGGGTTTAGGTTAGGTTTGTAGGTAGGTTTTAGGCTTAGGTTTAGGGATAGGGGTTTAGGTTAGGTTTAGGTCTATGTTTGGGTTAGGTTAAGGAATAGGTTTAGGTCAGGTTTAGGTTAAGTTTGGGTTAGGTTTGGGTTTTTAGGATTAGGTTAGGTTTGTGGTTAGGTTTGGGTAGGATTTGGGTTAGGGTTTAGTTTGGCTTGGGTTGGGCTTGGGTGTAGGTTTCGGTACGGTTTTAGGTTAAAGTTTTGGGTTGGTTTTAGGTTAGTGTTTCTTGGGTTAGGTTTGGGTTGGTTTAGGTTAAGTTTATTGTTAGTTTGGGTTATGTTTGGGTTAGGTTTAGGTTAGGTTTACGTTAAGGTTTTGGTTAGGTTTAGTTAGATTTAGGTTGGGTCTGGGTTACGTCGGTGGGTTACGTTTTTGTGTTAGGTTTCGGGTTTGGTTTAGGATTTAGGTTTTAGGTTAGGTTCGGGTTAAGTTTTTGGGTAAGGGTTTTGCGGTTAGGTTTCGGTAGATTTTGGGCGTTTGAGGTTTTCGTGAGTTTAGGTTAGTTTAGTTAGGTTTGAGTTAGGTTTGGGTTAGGTTCGGGTAAGGTTTAGGCACATACATATATAAACTATTCATATCATATATAACCATATTTTATAATATTATAATATATTTATATATATATACATATACATATATATATATACATATGCATATATGTAACAGATGAATTACATATATATACATATACATATATATACACTATACATATATATACGATTAATACATATTATATACATATAAAAAAAAATATATATATATAGTATATATATATATATGTATATATATATATTATATATATATATATATATAATAATATATATATATATACTATATACTATATATACATATATATACATTATAATACATTTATATATATATTATATATTCTGTATATTGTTATATATTCGGTTTATATATCTAATATATATGCATAATATATGTATATATATGTTATATATATTATTATATAAATCACTATATATATTATTTTATATACATATAATTATATTATATATATTATATATATATACTGAAGATATGTTATTTGTATACTTAACTATACATATACATATATATACATATATATACATATTTCATATTTATATATATATAATATACATATATATTACACTCATATTACATATATATATATATATATATATAAATATACATATATAACACCATATAAAAAATATACATTATATTTATCCATATATACCATATATATATTCATATATATAATCATATATATGCATATATATATATACTATATATATGCATATATAGATACATAATTATATATACATAATATGTACAATATTATAAAATATATATACATATATAATATTCTATATACATAATAATATATATATATATTATACTATATATATATATATATATATTAATATACACATTTATTTTGCACAATTGTGTATATATATGTATATATGTATGTACTTATATTATGTAACTATATGTATGTATATATTTATGTATCTGTATGTATTATACTATGTATTATATATTCTATATATTTATATATATATCTATATATATATCATTTATTATTATATACTCATATAATATAAATATATATATATATACACATATTATATATATAATATATAATTATATATCATATATATATATATATATTCATATATATTAGATAGAATGATAGATAAGTTCAGATAGCTTTATGATGATAGAGATGATACTCAAGATAAGATATATATAAGATATATATGTATGTGTGTGGTGTGTTGTATGTAATGTATGTATATATATATATATATAATTAATATATATATATTCTATATACGAGATTATATATATATATATTATTATATATATATTTTATAAAATATATGTATGTATGTATGTTAACTAAATGTTATCATTATTATTCATTATTATTATTATTTAATTATCTATTCTTATTATTATTTCATCATCATCATTATTATTACTTTATTATTAGTATTATTGCCAAAAAATATATTATAACCTGTATAATAATTGAATCTAATAATAATAATAAGTATAATTTATAATAATATTATTTTGTTATAATATTGTTATTAATATTAATTATTTGGGGGGGTTTTTATTATTATCATTATTATTATTTTTGCTGTAGTATAATTGTAAAAATAATATTATAACTGTAATAATTCCAGTAATAATGATATCATGAAAATAATGATATAAAAAATTATTATAAAAACGTTTCTTATTGTTTATTATAATTTTTTATTACTATTAATTATTTAGTTGTTATTAGTAATAGATGTAAAATATATATTATATACTGCAATAATTACAATAAAATGATATAATTCCATATGATGATATATATTGGCATAATGAAGTATAATGAATTGATTGATAATATGCTAATGAATCGTATAATGATATTGATAATGATGATGATAACGAATAATGATGATAATCATGATAACAATCATGATAATATTAACAGGGAGATTTTATCCATATAATCTAAAAGGTAAAAAAAAAAATCCTAAAAGTCCGAAAAAGCGCAAAATCTAGCGAAATATAGCCTTTTGAGACTATAACTCTCCAAATGACGCGTTTGTTCCATTCATTTGATTGATTCGGGCAATTATTTAGGGTAGAATGATAATAATTACTAGAATTCTATAATCCTGACATAATTATATAAAAGTGAGAATAAAGAGAATTTGGATAACATTATGATGTTATTGATATTATTTCTATTATCATTATTATTATAATTTATTATACATCTATTATTTATTATCATTATTCTTATTATTATTAATTATTCTTATTATTATTATTATTATCATTACTTCACTATTATTATTTACTTATTCGTATTATTAATATTATTACTTTAATTATTATTATTACATTGCCCACCAAACATATTATAACTGTACTAATAGCAATAATAGTAAAAAATACTAAGTTTCATTCTCATAAACTACATTGTTACTCCATTTAATCTTCTTCTTAGTTATGATCATTCATTTTTATTTTTACTGGAGTCCCAACGCTTGTACCACATACTTTCATCTTCCCCGTAATCATATAGTTTTCCTAATACCCCCTCTTCCTTGACACAGTGCTCTCCTAATCTATTTCTCATCACCTTTTTATTGTTCATTCTTCTTGTTATGACTCATTATTATTGTAGTTGTTCTTTAGTATCAGATGTAACCAAATAATATATTATCACTGCACTAATTTGCAATTAATTGAATAATATTGTAATAATGATATAATAATTGCATAATGATGATAATAATTGAAATAATTGATGATAATTGACTGATAATGAGGATGATGAACGATAATAATGATGTGATAATCATGATTAAATGATGAAAATGACAGAAATTGTATCATATATAATTGAAAAAAAAAAAAGGTAAAAGAAAAAAAACCGCAAAGTTCGAAAAAGCGGTCAAAATCTAGCGAGATTATTAGCTTTTTTGAGAGTTGACCCCAAAATGACGTTTTATTCCATTCATTTGATGATATCTACAGTAATTATTAGTTAATATGATAATAATTACCAGAATTCCTATTAATTACAATGCAAATAATGCTATAAAGTAGAATCAAGAGAATTTGGTTAACATTTGATGATTATCATATTATTACTATTTCTTATTATTATCATTTATGATCATTATTATTATTATTTTTATTATTATTATATTATTATTATTATTATATTATTATTATTATTTTAATTATGAGATTACTTGTCCAAAAATATATTATACTGTAAATAATAGCTAATAATAATACTATAAGTATAATTATAATAATACTAATTGTTTTAATATTGTTATTATATTATTATTTTTATCATTATCATTATTATTATTTTTCTGGTAGTATAGATTGTAAAAATAATTATTATAGACAGTAATAATTACAGTAATAAACGATATTCATTAAAATATAATATAAATAATTTTTATATACGTTATTATTACGTTTTTATTATTGTTATTAACTATTATTATGTAGTTGTTATTAGTATAGATGTTAAAAGTATATATTATAACTGCAATATTGCAATAAAATGATAATAATTGCATAAAATGATTGATAATAATTTGGAATAATTGATGATAATGATGATGATAAATGATGATGATGATGATGAATAACGTAATAATGATGATAATCATATGATATACTGAATGATATAACAGGAATTGTGTCCATGATATAATAAAAAAGGTAAAAGAAAAAAAACTCTCCCCCAAAAGTCGACAAAAGCGAAGCAAAATCTAGCGAAATTATCGCCTTTTAGAGTATACTGTACTCCAAATGAACCGTTCGTCTTGTATCTTTTCGGTTTTTTTTTTTCCATTCATTTGGATGATTCTGTCTGTCTTGTTTCTTCTGGTGTCTAGGCCTGGTGCTGTCTGTCTTTCTGGGTCTGGTTCTTCTGCCTGCATTATTAAGGGTGTATAATGATAATTAATTACCTCAGGTAATTTTCAAATAAATCTCACATAGAACAATAAAATAAAAAAAAAACAAAAAAAATGAATGACATAATAAAGTGAGATTGAAGAGAATTTGGATAAATTTTGATGTTTATTTAATAATATTACTATTATATATATATTATTATATATATTATTATTATATATTATATATATATATTATATATATACATTACTTTACACTACATATATAATACATATGTTTATATACATATATATATACAGTACATACACACACACGACCATACCATCTCTCCTCTCTCTCTCTCCCGTCCCGCCTATTCTCATCCTCCTCCCTCTCACAATACTGACTGGGATGCGACGGCCAATCAAAGGATGAGTTCGGGGTTCGAGTCACCGGCCGCGCTGCTTCTCTTGGGCAGGAATTTCACCTCGGAACTTGTCTCCTAGCCCAGAGGGGTGGCCATACCCAAACCCAAGTCAGGTCGCTGTCCAAGCAGTCCGTATATACAATAGAAAGAATGTATTACTCTAATCGGTAAGGACCGGCACTCATCCGTGGAAAGGAACTTAGGGACCTCTACCCACGTGATCTCACGTCTTTCC
>NW_023639968.1:0-11686 GCF_015228065.2 Penaeus monodon
TTACTATATTATATATATATTATTATATATAGTATAATGTAATATATATATATATATATATATATATATATATATATAATTATATATTTGTGTGTGTGTGTGGGTGTGTGTGTGTGTGTGTGTGGTGTATGTGTGTTTGTGTTTGTGTGTGTGTGTGTATAAATTGTATATGTATATAATAAAGTGTAATGCAGGCACTAGGACACGAAGTTAGAATACCCAAAAATTCGTCTGTGACCACCGCTTTGTATCGCTCACTTGGCTTGGTCTTTACACATACGTTACTTTGTATACCTCATTAATTATCTTTAGCTGTGTAAGACAATTAGTACTTAAATATGTTAGAAAGATGATATTTTATTTTCTTAGAAAGATGATACTTTTATTTTACCTATTTTTGTATTATTCCTATATATGTTTTTCTAACTTACCCTACGATAAGGAAACATTTAAAATGCGATTTTACCCTACAAGTTCATTTTCCTTGTTTCCCCCACAAGGCATTCTCTTTATTAGAGGGTCCGCAGTTATATTCACTGTTGCTTGTTATATTAAGGTTCGCATAATGGATATTTTAATGGAGAAACCAATAATGTTTAATTTTGTTTCTGGAGAAATTAATTTAAGTTCCGTATTATGCCTGTATGATTCAGACGAACCATATGCTTGTAATGTATGTGATCGAGCCGAACAATGCCGGGTAAGAGCTAGTGCTGACAACTGGCACTTGGATACCATTCAGATGTTTTCTTTTATTATTATGAGGATTTTAAACTCATTCAAGGAAAATGTTTTTTTTTTCTCCTAGTTTTTGTTGTGTTTTGCTTCATGAGAAGTCCATTATTGGAGAGATCCACCAGATTGTAACGCAGATGCCATCCTTTGAATCCTCTGAACTGATACATGAAGATATGAAAAAATTGAGAAAATCTGTACTGACAAGATTCAGAATAAGACATTAAGAGAAGCCAGTTTATACGACACACTTATTGGAGAAGTGGACATGTGTGTCACGATAGTTGGTCAGTCTAACCGTACCTTAAGTACGGTTAGACTGACCAAACTATTTCGCTGAATCCAACGATTATCAGTGACTTGGAACCCACACACCACCCGCCCATCCGTTTTGGTTGCACTCACGAAGAAGCACCAGCTCAGGCCACTGGATCGGCAGCAATCAAACAATCGTGTCGCAGTCCCTCTTGTGGTAATATGGATGTTTTATATTCCAAAGGACATTTTCTTGGCGTACTTTCCTCTCAAGAGAGGGTAATTGCTTCCGGAATTCCCATTCTTTACAGAAATAATTACGATAAGACTGCTTTCCTCGTCGAAAATATGCGCGCTTGTTATGTTAGTCGTCAAAATGAGATACAAGAAAATTGCATTGTTTTCTTTTATTTTTTTAAATAATAATTACAATTATGACGGTAAAAAAAAAAAAAAAAAAAATAAATATTTTATTATTATTTACAATTATAATTATAATTGTAATTTATTTATGTATATATTAATATTATGCATAAATATATAATTAGACTAATGCCATGTATACTATAACTCTCAACGAGTATGACTTTTCCACTGGAACTCGATGATCGCGGGTTTGCCGCATACGCTTCGCGGACTAGTAGGCAAAAAAAACAAAAACAAAAACAGTGGAATGACCAATCGGTGGGCAAATCCCTCAGAATGATAGATTTCATGAATCGAGTGCTATTGTAACCACACCTTAATACTGAAATTAGTCATCAAGTAACCTCTTATGATTTTTGTATTTTTTATAGTGTGGGTTCATCATGAGTATGACTCCAGTGATGAATATAGGAAAGCTCACACTTACGTTAATTAATAGCCCCCCTCAAATAAAGCCAGAGGATTTCCCAGTAGTAGAAGGAGATGAGTGGCTTTGACCATAGATAGACTGATGGGCGCAACACACACACACCACACACTCACCCACACACCACACACACACACACACACACACACACACACACACACACACACACACACACACATGACCACACACACTCACCACACACACACATACAAATCATGTATGCATGCGTGTATATATATATATATATATATATATAATATATTTATTATATATAATATATATATAGATATATAATATATATCATATATATTTATATGTATTCTTCATGCCTGTCCTTCAGGGCGTTTGCGATCATGGTTTTCCATCCCGTTCTGTCTGTTGACAACTTTAGCAGTTCTATTCTCTTCTGCCATATTCAGATCTTTTTCAAGCTGTGATGACTTCTGTCCCTTTGTCTACCCTGCTCTCTCTTTCCTTCTATCTTTCCTGTTAGCACTAATATTTCCATCCTTTACATCTCATTACGTGTCCTAAAATTGCATCTGTCTTTCTGATAACTTTTCATTCATGTTCTTTTAAACTCCGCTCTTCTTAAAACTTCTTCATTAGTACTCTTTCGGTCCATGAATCCTAGCATTCTTCTAGGAACCACATTTCTACCTGGAATTTTAATCTTTCTTTTATACTTCATTGACCTGTCAAGCATCACAAACCCTAAAGCTGAAGCGACCATACACACACACACACAACACATGCACACACACACACACACACACACACCACACCACACACACACACACACACATCACACACATATATATATATATATATATATTATATATCTATATATATATATACTATATACATATATATATATATATATACATATTATATATATATTACATTAACACTCACACAAGGCCAACACAAGCCAAGCCTTCGACTCAAAATACAAAGATCGTCAGATCACCGGCACATTTCCTCCCTTCAACTACATTTTTCTTTATACAGAGTATGTATCATACAGAACACGATATTCATGGGAGACTCACACATACTTTAGTGGACAAAGAGCAGGTATTATTACTTACATATTAGTCAAAAGGCACTGCCATGTAATATTTAAACGCGCACAAACACAAAACAAATTTACGCGTGCGCGCGCACACACCCGCGCAAGAACGCACCCACACACACCACACACACACAACACACCCACACACCACCCACACACACACACAAAGCAACACACACACACACACACACAACAACACACACACATATATGCATCATATATATTTATATCTATATAATATATATATATTTATATATTTATAGTATATATGTTTGTATATGTATATCTCATAATTACATTACATACTGTGTATATATACATATATGTATCAACACGTACACTCATATATATATATGTATATTATATATATATATATTATAGTATAATATATTATACCTCATCATACCATAAATGTACATAACACAACAGATGCTATATACATACTACATTATATATACATACATTATATAGATAATATATAATATATATATTTATATATATATATATATATTTATATGCACATATATGTAATATCCATATACATATTATATACATACATTTATATATTTTATTATATATTTATATGTATACTATGTAATATTAAAAAATAACAACATGAAATAATAAAAATGATGTATACTGATGTCATATACTAGGGATGACAATAAGAATATAATAATAAGATGAACTACTACTATACTACTACTACTACTACCATAATAAAAGTAATAGAAATGTTGATATTAATGATAACCAGAATGATGGTGATAAGGACGAAAAAATAATGATGATGACAATGATAGGCAAAAAAATTATATTAATAATTGATAGATCATTATTGATATAAGAATTGTTATTAGGATAATGAGTATAATCTTATTATAAATGATAACACAATAACATTACCCATTAATAATAATAATATAATAAATAATAATAATAATAATATCCGTATTCTATAAATGTATACAACAACAATATAATATAAGAGAATAATAATAATAGTGATAATAAATAACATCAATAATAAAAGTTAATAATAATAATTTTTTTTTTGTTATCATAATGATATTAATGATGATACTGATAATCTCAATGATAATAATAAGAAGAACAACAACAATAGATGATAATGAAGATAATAATTATAACAACCATGACGATAATGATGATATTGTTAATAACAATATAGTTAGTATACCATACTAAATTGATTATAATGATATCAATCATAAAATAAACAATAACAAACACAAACAACAACAACAACAATGAATGATAATGTAATAATAGTAACAATATTGTCCACAAAAACAATAATTAAAATAATCGTAATAATAATGCTAATGATGATATAATATTAACAATAATACTTATACTACGACTAATGATAATGATAGTAATCAAAGATAATGATTACCATAATGTCAGTAAAGAAATGTATAATACTCATCATTATGCATCTTAAAAGTCAAAGATAAACACACTATGATGATAATAACATGCATTAGTGGGTTAATCCGACAGAATCCGATCCATTCATGTACGTACATGAATGTGAAAGTAGGTCAGTGACCGTGACGTAACAGTGACTGACGAAACCACAAACAGCAACCGCACCATGTCCACACAACATATCAATACCGGAATCATTACCTACTTTCCCTGTGCACATGTTCGTACATGACGCATCATAAGAGAAATATAGAAACATGATGTACTACAGACGATTATCCCCTCCAATGCAGTTGACAGGGTGACATAGATTAGTGATCACAGCAAACCTTGTCGAGAGTGAAAGCAGGTTTAATGAACCACGAGGCACCCTAGACAACCGTAGCTATGATGACTAGCACACACACCTTTCGGTTGAAATGGTACATCATAACAGAACGATGACCAATATCCGACCGAAATCATTACCGTAGCAGGTGCTACAGATGACTCACCCCGTCCTCCTCCCATCCACACCACAATCTTCACCATGTTTAAACTTGTACCGAGATGAGAATTGGATTCTGTTTACAGCGAGGGAACCGTCCTCTCCTAATGACTGAAACTGTCAAAATCATAATAAATAGGTCACACCGGTCTCTAAACCGATAAATTCTGCTCCCTCTCTCACTGTACCAGAGATAAGAATACATTAAGTGTAAAGGTTATAAAAACTCGTTATACAATTATGCTTTTATTTTTGATTGTATAAACACTATAACAATGCGCTCAGCACACACCCACACACACACACACACAACATACACACACCACACACACACACACACACACACACACACATACATACACACATACACACAACACACACACACACACAAACACACACACAGAACCCACCACACACACCAACCACCACCACCACCACCACCACCACCCTCTTCCTACCCTCCCACCCCCACCCCCCAATATTCACAATGGTTAAAATTGTACCTGGATCGAGAATTGAACCCTGTACAGACGAATGATCATCCCCCAATTAATCAGAATCCAGAAATTTCCCTCTATGATGTCTAATCACACACCTAAAGGGTTCCTCCACCGGCTCCCCTCCTCCTCTCCAAACCACCCTCCTCCCTTCCTACGCCCCTGCACCAATTCCTCCATACCCAAGTAATAATGGTCAGAAAAAGAAGCAAACAACAAAGCCAAAAGTCTTACTTAGGAGATTATACAGGCCCTGCACTGAGTGCGAGTGATCACCCCTCCTAATGATGATGCAATCTAATCAACGCCGATGCCAGGTGTCACTGATGACCCCCTCCCTCACCACCCCTTCCCCCCTCCACACCCCCCCCCTCATATTCATCGTGTTTGAACTTGTAACCCGGATCGAGAATGACCCTGTTACGACGAGTGACCACCCCTCCTAATTAATGAAACTTTCCTAATCATAACCCTAACAAGGTCTCATATATCTTTAGTACAACAAACAGACAGAAAATACAATCGATCGCCCCGAATTTCCATATAAAATAGAATGATATGATCATTTTCTTCTTGTTTCAGAGTTGACGGTGGTGTTCACTTCACTCTCGTCTTGAGTGAACCACCAAGAAAAGGAAATCCATTTAACCCTCCTAAGATTGACCAATGTTCGCATTACGTAATATAAGAAAAAAATATCTGTCCTATGACACTATCCATTTTCTCAACCTCCATATGCATATATAAAAAATACTTGCAAAGACAAATCAATATCTTTACACATGCTTACAAATAATAATTAACAAATATGCAACTCTAATAAAGAATATTCAACAGAAATTTCTCAACTTCGCGGGACGATTAATAACTTTCGAACTCCTTCCTCTTCTTTTAACAGGTTATGACTGTAGTTTCTTACTCCCAAAAGATCTTCATATAAAAATACAATTCAGTGAAAATGCTCATGAAACTCTTTGTTGTAACGCCACATGCCTTTAATATGACTTTCAAGCTTACACAACACGCGGCCCCTAAACAGATGATAACACAAAGAAGATAAAAATAACAGGCATATATTATTGTGTAAATGTAAATGCGATAACTACCACTACGCCCTTTGAATTGCAGCTCATAAAAAACAACGGTTAATCATAATATAACAGTTGCTACCCTAATAAGATAACAACAAAGAAAAATTTCTTACTTCGCGGGACGATTGATATCTATCTTATCATCCCAAAGTGCATCCTTTCGAATAAAATACAATTCCTCAAAAGGATCATGAAACTCTTGTTGTATCTCATGTCTTTTATTTATGACTTTCCCACAAACACACATCCTAACTTTGCGGTATACAATAAAATAAAATACAGGCCTTAAGTCTCTGTGTAAATGTAAATGCGTAATAACCGCTATCTCATACGTTTGAAAATTTCAGGCTTAATACACAGTTTAATTCACCTAACAGTTGAAAGTCGCCGTTTCTTCTATTTAGAGAGTATTAATAGGGTTTTTCAACGCATCTGGCGAGACAAAGACGGTTTCCCCCCCTATTTCCTCTAACCTTTATTATCTACCACTTAGGACCACCACTGTCCCACACGTGGTGAACCAGTTATGTTTTGCTAAATTAACCTCAAGGGGCAATGCGGTATTTCCTAACTTTCCCGCCTCAGCTCTCAATTTTGGTACATCTACACATGCAACTGGAATATTTTCGGAGCTTTCCATAATGTATAGACTATGTGCACTGCCCAATACAGTGCATTCTCTTCTGCTATAAAAAGACCAGGGTAAACTCGATTAGGGATCCTCTGTTATGATGACATAGAAAAAGAGAATTAAACAGAATGTTGGACTAGCCTTTTCAGTAATTTACTCCCCCTCCACAAATTTGTCTATATACCGAGTCCCAACCCGTATATTACACGAAAAGTAACTATGCAATGGTAACCACTAATGTTGTTTACTATAGTTTCATTCATCTAGCAAATATGCTGTTTTGTCTCCTAAAAGGACGGGAAAATATTGTAAAAAAGACACAATAACCTTGGCCGACGGGAAATACTCCACTAAACGTTACTTCTCGATTTCCCTGCCATGGGTCTTTCTCACCAGTCTACAACATGCTATAAGAGGACGGGGCTAGATAAGTTGCTATCTTTAAGTCGGACTACGGGCGATTGTTTGATTACTGGTAGTTTCAATTATCTAGCAAATATGGTTTTTTTTTTGTCGCCTACAAGACACAGGAAAAATATTATAAAGGACACAAATAACCTGCCACCGGGTATAATTCAACCACTTTACTTCTCGCTTTCCCCGTCATTGCCTTTCTACAATATCCGAAGAGATGGACAGATAAGTTGTTATCTTTAAGAGACAATCATCCACCTCCGGCTATGGTGATTTACCGTTTATCGGAACGTACATTCCAGCCACCGCTTTTAAGTACAACATGCATATTTTTCTCAAATCTCCCTATACAGAGAAATATTTTTAACGTTGGCACTGATAAAACTTGACACTCGATCTCTTTAATATTTTTCTGATAATCTAATACAAAGTCATAACAATGACAAAAAAAAAATATCTCTATCTTAACATCCTTGCACCTATGTTTTCACTATGGCCCTATTGTTGTAGTAGCGAACATTTAAGGCCTATAGAACTATTTTTATCTTCAAAGATCAAAACACCTTATAACAAGAAGGCTTTCCCTTGATTATTTTTCCTTTTTGCACTATGTCTTTATCAAAACCAAGAACTTTTATGAAATATGAAAAAAAAATTTGAGGTAAATATATAACTTGTTTTGCCCCCATGATATCTGCTTTTATAATTGTTCGCAAATTGGACAAGACACAACCACAAATTAGCCTAAAGCAGAGATTTTTTTGAACATGGCTTCTTTTACGAGGGAGTACATATACAATGACACCCCGCGAAGTGATAAATCTTATCATACCAGCATGTGATTTTCCAACTAATGCGTTTTTTTTTTTTTCCTTTCTTAAACGAGTTATCAACAAATATATTTAGTTTCTTAATCAAAACGTTTTCGTTGCAAAATAAAAAATAAAGGTCTTTCTTGTTGTGTGTTTACATTAGATTTCCTTGTTTTTTACATGGATAAAGGGTATATGACGAGCACTACAGTCCAGAGGCAAGTTATAGAGAAAGGGTTTGAAAATCACAGTCCTAACGGGGAAAAAGCGCAACGAAGCAATATTTTCTAAATGACAAGTAAAAAAGCTTTGTTTAGGAGAAAATATCGCATTACCTCATAATAAGAGGTATAAAGCTTCTTTTCATAACTTAGAGAAAGCAAAATGCCTTTTTCAAATACAAGGGGTGATTTATTGAAGTAATGTATATAACTGGGCAGTTTTTTTCAGACGCGAAGTATATGGTAAAGTGTTAAAATGTTTTACGCTTGTATCTCTTTTAACAAAAAGTCTTATTTATCTAAAGATTCTCTAAACTATCTGACAATGCTCCAGGCAATATCCCAGATAACGGACGACCACAGTCCAGTATCAGGAATACCTCTGCTTGTCACGAGATAATGACTTCACCGAATAGTAAACCATTAATGGACGTGCAAGCAAGTGAGGAAGAGCTAACATAGAGCTACACATGGCAATCTTTTTCTCGTCTCCTTTCGTGAAAACTGCATAGTTATGATATCTACCATGAAATCGCACCCCTTCCATCATTTGACGCAGTAAACCCCCATGTTTCTAGATAGCTAGAAAGTTTTAGAAATGCTCGCCTCGTGTTGAGCTTCGTAAGCACATCGTTCTCACACTCCACTCTTTCTCGCTAGCTTCACGTCTGTCCTCCCTATGAAACATGCAATCTTGTTGGCAGAGGCCTCACCCTTCGCCTAAATCTGCTCCTCCTTCCCCTCTCCCTCGAATAAGCGGGATGCTGTATTTACCGCGAAAGGATGTACATAATGGGATTATAATCATAATTGGAGCTATAACGATAACTTCAACACAACACTAAATATTATTGCATTGATTGACTTAGAATTGGTGATGCTTATGCCTATCAAGCTGGGAGGTTCCTTGCGAAGAAAACATAAATTTTGATAAAACAGTAATGCATTATGCGTGTTCATAGTAGTATAAAAAGATAATACTCGTAGGACAATATACAATCATCATAGTACAAACTTGCCACTATAATTTTGTCAGATTTATAATTCCATCATTCATTCAAGTTTTGCTTCTCGCTTCCCTCGCATTTTTTTTAAATTTATTTTTCCCATGCGCAGACAGATACGACGGAACAGGGCACTATGGCTGTCTTCCGGCATGTCACCTCTGTCGGAAGGACATTCAGATTCTGATAGCGGCTTATAAATACTACAACCGCTCCGAGCCATTACATGCTAGTATTTTCCAAATTTCCTTATGTAAACGTGTATTTTTTATTCTTAGATGACATATGGCTTACCAATGGTATCAATATATGTTTTTTTGCATAAAGTACCATCTAACCTGTTATTAAAAGAAAAATAAACAAATATACCCAATCCTCCGATACCTTTTCCAGGAGACAAGTACATACAGTCATACGTCTGATAATGCTGTAACATTTTCCCACTAAATGTGCGACCGGCCATGGCAACTCCTCACAAGGTGGTGCACTTTTAGCTGTCATCAGTAACCATTCTCAGCTTGTACAAACTTTTACTTGGCGTTACATTATAATGTCATCAGCATGTCAACTGCCTAGTTATCACCCGCTTCTTCGTCGTCAGAGAATTTTCTCCCTGTAGTTGCCGCAGCTTAGACATGGGCTCTATATCCGCACGCGCCCGCACTCATCACGGGGGGGGACGCGGATGCGCGCGCGGAAGTAAGCCGCACGCGGCGGCGGCGGCGGCGGCGAGGGGGCATTCATTCTTAGGAGGTGTCACTCGCACTTCAGTGCAGGCTGGTATTATCTCCTAATTAGACTTGTTATTTTTTGTTTGCTTCTTTTTCGCTATTAATTACTTTGGTATGGAGATGTGGGGCAGGGCGTAGAAGTGTAGGGGGGTTGTTTGGAGAGGAGGAGGGGAGGGTGAGGGACCCTTTAGTGTGTGTATTAGACATCATTAGCGGACATTTATGATTATGATTAATTTAGGGATGACTTCCGTCTGTAACAGGGTCAATTCTCGATCCAGGTACAACGTTTAAACATGGTGAATATTGCAGGTGGTGGTGGGATGGTAGGGAAGCGGGTTGTGGTTGTGGTGGTGGTGTGTGTGTGGTGTGTGTGTTGTGTGTGTGTGTTTGTGATGTATTATGGTGTGTGTGTGTGTGGTGTTGGTGTGGTGTGGTGTGTGTGTGTTGTGGTGTGTGTGTGCGAGCGATTGTTATTTTTAAAACAATCAAATAAAAGCATATTTTGTATAACGATTTTATAATCCTTTACATTAATTGTTTTTTATTCTGGTAAGTGAAGAGGGCAGAAATTATCGGGATTAGCGACCCTTTTTACCTTTTATTATTTATTTGACAGTTCAGTCATTGGAGAACGGTTTCCCTCGTCCTTTTAAAAGAACAATTCTCGTCTCGGTACAATTTAAACTGGTGATTTTGGTGGGATGGGAGGAACGGGGGTATCATCTGTGCACTGCCTACGGGGAATGATTTCGGTTTCGGGAAATTGGGCATCTTTTGTTTTATGTACCATTTTCAACCGCAATGTGTTGCTATCATCTACTACGGGCTAGTGTTGCCTCGGGTCATTAAACCCCTTTCACTCTCGACAAGGGTGTGACATTAATCTATGTCCCCCTGTCCCTGCATTGGAGGGGGGTACTCGTTGTATACTATTTGTTTCATTATTTCTCTTTTGATGCTCATGTACGAACAAAAGCACTGTGAAATAGTTTTTGATTTCCGGGGATTGTTTTTTGTTGTGGCATTGGGTTTTCGGTTTTTGGTTTTTTTCAAGGTACTGATTAAAGGGTAGGTCCGACCCACTTTCACATTCTTATACATGAATGGGTCGGATTTGCGGGTTTCCACTACTATGGCAATAGAATAAAAATGATAATGATCTTACTCTAATGATAAAAATAAAGTGATACAAAATTAATACCAAAATAAAGTAAAATAATAATATAATATAAAATTTAAATTTTTGAATATTTTTGATATGAATAATGCAAAAAAAAAAACCCATTTTAAAAAAACAAAACTATGAACGCAATGTAATGATGAGAAGAAATAATAATGCTACCCCAGTGGGGGCTTTTTTCCCCGTGCGAACATGGTTAAAAATGAAAAGGTGACGGGATGTTTTAAACTGAAGGGACCCGG
>NW_023639969.1:0-7500 GCF_015228065.2 Penaeus monodon
TTTTCTTTTTTTTCCAATTTTTTTTTTTAAAACCCAAAGGGAGGGAGGAAGTTACCATGGGCCTGCAGCAATGTAGTAGAAGACCTTAGTACTCATGTCTAGCCCCTATGCGTCTTCCATTCAGCCTCAAACAGACGTCTTGCTTTGTTCGGTCAACAGGTCCCTGGACCTCCTTCTGGAAGGAGAGGGTCCGGTCTATCCTTACCCCAAGGTAGAGGTAGTCCTGAACCCAAATCCATTCCCTGGATTTTCAGACTTGTGCCTTGAACTCTCTGTCTCAGAGCCATGGCTTTGGATTTGGCTGCAGAGATCTTTAGTCCTGTCCTGCAACACTCTTCGGATACCAAGTCCAGACAACGCTGGGCTTTGTTTAGGCAGTGTGGTCCAGTGGAGATGATGGCGAGATCGTCTGCATAGGAGATGATCTTGCACCCCACTGGGAGGTTTATGTTGAGGATACAGGACATTAATGTGTTAAAAAGGGCTGGACTGAGAACCCCACCCTGTGGCGTTCCATTTTCTAGTGGCATGTGCTGTGATAGGTGACCTTGGAATTTGACTGGCTGTTCTATTGGTAAAGTAGTCACCTATCCAAGCCAAGAGCTTACCTCTGATTCCTGTTTGGATCAGGCTCTCCTGAATGGCAAGAGGACTTGCCAATTCGAAAGCCTTCTCCAGGTCAAGGAATACTACCACAGATGTGCCCATGTTTATTGTGCTCAAGAGCGTGGATATGCTGTGCGCTGTGCTCATGCCCCTGGTGAACCCATGGAGGTGTTCGTGTGGGGGTCCCATTTTCCATCGGAGCCGGTTCAGTACCATCCTCTCGGCAGTCTTGGCCAGACAGCTGAGAGAGATGTGGCGGTACTTCCCCGGCTCCTTTGGTTTAGGGATGGGAACTATGGTAGCCCTCTTCCAGCTCTGGGGTAGAGTGGAAGTTTCCCAGGACTTGTTGATGAGTTGCAGGAATGCAAGCTCACCTACCAGTCCCAGGTGGGAAATGATGGGGTATGAGATCCCGTCAGCGCCCAGGGCTGTGTTGCAACTGGCTTTATATGCATCTCTTAGTTCCCTCAGAGAAAAGATAACGTCTGAGTTATTGGGTTCGGCTTGCATTTTCTCTGATGTGAGCAAGTCTATACTGGTTGTAGGCATTCTTGTCTGCCCTCAGTTTAGGCTGGCAGGCTGTCGCTACTCGTTCTCGCAGAGAACTCTTGCGCCCCGTCTGTTGGCCTCTGACTGGGGGTCGCGTGGTGCATGCATCTCGGGGCTAAGCGGCTGGTGGCTCGCTTGACCCGTTGCCATAGCTCTGAGAGGGTGGTATGGTGATTGATGGGAACTATGGTAGCCCTCTTCCAGCTCTGGGGTAGAGTGGAAGTTTCCCAGGACTTGTTGATGAGTTGCAGGAATGCAAGCTCACCTACCAGTCCCAGGTGGGAAATGATGGGGTACGAGATCCCGTCAGCGCCCAGGGCTGTGTTGCAACTGGCTTTATATGCATCTCTTAGTTCCCTCAGAGAAAAGATAACGTCTGAGTTATCGGGTTCGGCTGCCTTTTCTCTGATGTGAGCAAGTCTATTTGGTTGTAGGCTTTCTTGTCTTGCCCTCAGTTAGGCTGGCAGGCTGTCGCTACTCGTTCTCGCCAGAGAACTCCTTGCGCCAGTCTGTTGGCCTCTGACTGGGGGGTCGTGGTGCGTGCATCTCGGGGCTAAGCGGCTGGGGGGCCGCTTGACCCGTTGCCATAGCTCTGAGAGGGTGGTATGGGTGATTAAAGGGAAATCACACCCATTCCAGCCACTTTTCCTGCCTGACTCTGCTGGCAGTTTCCTTGGCGTCCCTGACAGCCTCCCTTAGGAGGGCTAGGTTGTCGGGGGTTCTTTGCCTTCGGAAATGTTTTCGGCACATATTTACCCTGTGGTTGACCTCCCTAATCTCGTCATTGAAGTACCACGCGTCCTTGTGAGTCCTAGACCGCTCTGTGTGGGTTCATTGCTTCTCAGACAGCGGGCCAAGGCGCTCTGGAACGCCTGCCAGTTGGCCTTGTCTGTTTTCCATCTTGGATTCGGTCGTGGTATTTCGGCTGGGCCACTATCCATGAGGGTTGTTATAGTGCCATAATGGTCACTAGTGACGGTCTCATCGACACGCCAGCCAAACCTCTCCACCAGAGTCCAACTGGCCAGGGTAAAGGTCTAGGGACCCTCATCTGACATGCGTTGGCTCCTGGCTGTTGAGGAGAGCGATCTCGGGGAAGGTCTCAAGCACGTTGGCTATGTGACGGCCAGCCACATCCGGTGCCTGCAGGGAGCCAGGATGGGGGGGGTGTCCCATTGAAGTCTCCCCCTATGATCACTCGGTCGTGTGCTGCGGAAGCACATACCTGGCTGATGTCTAAGCTACTACAGTGTGGCTGGCTGTACACATTGTACAATTTCAGGGGCCCCCCGGCCAGTTGAATCTCGACGGCAAGAGATTCAACATCTTCTCCACGGTGCTGTGCATTGGCAGGAGCAGGGAATTGTTGCTTTGACCAGGGTCATCAGGCCTCTTTTGCCATCGGAACGTGGCAGCGCGTAGACGTGATACCCGGAGAAGCGAACAGCTTCCACTGATAGTGTCTCCTGGAGCATGACGATGTCAATGCTCCTTGATCGCAACATTGCGTGGAGGAGGGGCACTCCTTGAGGAGAAGCCACAGATGTTCCACGCAGAATACTTAGTTTGCGTGCCATGATGTTTATTTAATTGATAGTTACATCAGGGGGACATCGTTGTATTCGGATTGACAGTCAGAGTCTGACAAACTCCATTGTGAGATCCTAAACTGTTTGGGGGGTTTCCCTTCGGCTGTCCGGGCTACCCCTGGATCCACTGGGGGGTGGAGAGCCTTTGGTAGCCTGACTTGTCGTGTTTGGCTTTTTTCTGGCAGGCTGTTTCTGTGCAAATTGCTGGCCTTGCCTGGGCAGGCTCAGCTTCTTCTGATTCGGCTTGTGGCACTGAATCAGCCTGGTTAGGCTCTGCCTGTGAGGGCATAGCCTGGCTAGGCTCTGCCTGTGAGGGCATAGCCTGGGTTGGATGTGCGGAGGGGAGTCTCGACCCTGGGTGAGGAAGAGGATTTTTTGGGCTGATTTGGCCCTCTCCATCTCCTTCCCTTTATGCTTTTGACAGGGCTGTTTGAATGCCCCTCATGGCAACGTCGACTGCCTTATCCGCCTCTTCCTTGGTCCTGGACAAGGATACTGCCACTGCTGTGACTACAGCAGAGATCAGGATCGACATGTCCCCCTCGTCGAATAACATGTCTTCTGGATCTGGGGAGGACCGTGTGGTGCTGTTGGAACCTTTCTTCCTGTGGTTCCTCTGCACTTGCTTTACATGGGGGAACTCCTGTTTGTCGGAGATCTCCGGTTTCGGCTGGGGGGCAGCTTCCTTCCTCTTAGGAGGTCGGGAAGCCTTTTCGCATTTGTTCCTCCCCCAGACGTAGGTGCCTGGGGGGGCAGGAACAAAGTCTGGTCGCTTCTTAGCAACCTCTTGCCTATGGCCCGGTGTTTTAAATTTTTAATGTTAAGTTAAGTTGCGTTAAAGGTAAGGATAAGTCCGATATCCGAAGCTTAGCTTCGCCCGGGCTATGCCATGAGGGGAGCCCGGCCTGTGTCGACTAATGCCGACTCGCTCACGTGTGTCAGCTGATGCTGACTCGGCTGAACCTAGTCCTTACCCGCTGTGGTGCCCAGCCACAGCAGTAACCTCCGGGCGACAATTGCAACTTCTCGCACCTAGAACGTTACCACTGTTCTAGCCCGGAGGCTTTAAGTTGCGTTAGCTTCGCCGCGGCTCGACCAATCGCGTCGTGGCGCGATTGTTGCCGGGCCTCGCGAGCGCGGGTGTCGAGCGCCGAAATTTATCGCCTAAACTTTTTTAAGCTTTTTATTTTCTTACGTTTATGTTTGCGTTGTTTTTTTTATTTTTATTTCGTTTTATTTTAGTTTCTTGTTCTTCACCTTGTTCTCTTTTGGTTTTTATAGCTTTAGGGGGTTGTTATACATAAAAACCCATTTTAATTACCTCTTTAAATAAACAAACTCCCCTAACGAGAGCCCTATCCCGTTTTTAAATCCCTTCCTCTCCCACTTCCTCTTTCCGTGTGTCACACAACCTCGCCCTCGCCTCATCTCATTATCCTTCCATAGCACCAGCGTCCCCTATCCAAATCCTTACCTCCATCTCACTGGTTTCGGATTTCCGACACGTGGCATCTGCCGCCTGCACCCTGCAATGACCGTGGCTCTTTGGCGTAAGGAGTAGCCAACACGCGAGTGGGGGAGGAGATGTCATGGCCAGTGTTGATAACCCAAACGTGGTGAGATCGCCAGAGCACATCTCCCTAGAAGTCCTGCCGCCGACAGGGAGAAATCTCTGCTCGACGCGGGCAAGGGAGGTAGCCTCTCATTAGCGATCTCACTCGTACTTCAACCTGCAGCCTCACGGTTAGCCGAGGACACCACCGTTGCATGGGCGAGAAGTCCGTGCATGGTGGCGCCCCGATGGCGCCGGACAGGCCACCTTTACCGCTCCCAACTCCCTCGTTAGCCGAGTGGATCCGCAGCCCGGGCCGCGGTGTCCTCGCCGACCCGTGAGTTGGCTCATGCGAAGTCACCGTTATGCCAAGGCAGCGAACCACCGATGGCGCGAGGCCTCCCTTGCTGACCTTTGTCCTCTATTCCTCGTCCAATCAGCTATGCCCCCAACTTTACCCCGCATGTTGGGTTAAGCCCCGACTCTTTTCTCTCTTACTAAATCATCTCTTCGATCCCCCCTTTATCCTTCCCCTCTCCCATCTTCTTTCCCCCCGGCAATGGGTCTTTTCTCTTAACTTACCTTACCTGCTTAATAAATGAAGTGGATACTGTGACTGTGTTGTGACTACCCTTTGGAATTACCTTTACCTGGATTTACACCGTGGAGGCTGAAACAAGGTTGTACTGCCACTTTTTACTTGCCTAGGTGTATCTATGCTGGACGTGTATTATCATTTTACACAACCTTTTACTGTGAACCATGTGTGCTTTGTCTTTTACTTTTTACTTATTTTGAGTTTTACTTAATTTATCTTGTACTTTACTCGTTTCTTTTATATATGCTTACCCTTTTACTCGTCTTTTACTTAAGCTTTTACTTCGGCTTTTTACGACTTTTCTGTCTACTTTTTACGATCTTTTAACTTTTCCTCATTCTAGCTTTTATGTATTTTAACTTAGACGTTAGTTTTTTCTTATTGTTTTAAGCCCTTCTGGCATGTTTTTCATCATTCTTAAGCCCTTCTGACGTATTTCTAGTAATTCTGTTTTACTTTGGTGCCTTCTGCACAGCTTTTGTTGTTCATTTTAGGATTTTTTTTTTTTTTTTTTTTTTTTTTTATCATGTATCTTCGTATTGGTCACGCTCCTGGTAGGCCTGCATCTCCGGGGATAGTTGGCTTGTGAGGTCGTGTGGGTTCTGAGCCTTAGCTTGGTCCCTTCACCCCCTTTTCAAGGAACGAACGGGGCCCCCTCATTTTCCTTGGCCTCTAAGCCTGAAGTCTCCCGCCTCACGGGTGGCCTCATTTGGGTTCCTCTGTCACATAACCTTACAGAACTCTAAGCCCTCCTCGCAGATGACTGCAGTCCATTTGTAGTGAATCTCGATCCATCAGACGGGAGAATAGAATGGAAGACTTACCCCTTCCGCTTGCAAACATGTGGCCGTCAATGACTGTCTACGGGTCCAGGAAGATGGGGGCGAGAGATGTCTTTATGATCGGCTTTGCTATTTTTTTTATGTATATTTCTTGTCTTTTAATTAGTTGATGAAAAATTCTATCCACGTTTTCTTTTTTATCCATCTGTATTGGAGAGCACATTATGGTGTCTGGGGCTATATAGTATGGAGTTTTTCTTTTTATCATGTCATTTTAACTAAACTACATTACTTTTTATGGCAGGCTTTACAACATGGCATTTTTAAAGAAGTAATAATCTTAATTTCGGAAAGGGGAAAGACACCGCCCTCTTTTGAGAGGAATGCCACCTTCACCTGGGTTGACCCGAGATTCCCCTCTTATTATCATTTTACTTGTGGGGAGGTGTATATATATAGGCCGGGGCAGCCAGGTCAGGCAGGGGAGAGCATTTTGGTCGTAAGGCTGCAGTCGTGATGGGTTCCTGGTCGTAAGAGTACGAGCTATAGGCGGTAAGGTGGCATTTTAACCTTTTTTTCTCTGTATCTTGATAGGGTGATGTGCTCTCTCTTTACGTTTTTTTTTATCTGTTTGAATTGTTTTAACTCGCATTTTTGAATGTTTGTCTTAATTCTTATCAGCATCTTAGTGTCTAAATGTATTTTACCTGTTTATTTCAACGTGTTTTAAATAAAAATCTTTTTGTAAAAATGAATTGAATACTTTTAGACCCCATCATGCATCCCCTCCAGTTTGTCTAATTAACCCGTTTGTCTAATTAACCCAAAGTTAATTTTGGAAACGCCAGTATGCCTGCCTCACTCTGCCTCTATATAGAATGTAAAGAATTAGGGAGAATTTAAGGGAACACAAGAGAGCCCCCCCCCCGGTTTGAATCTGGGCATATAACCCATAGGATTATTTAAACTGCACGAGTTCAAATCCTTAAATCTGATTTCTATCGACTTCAGGTCGACACGCACTCCATCTCGGACGTAACCACGCTAACCAGTGTTGACCCTTGAGCCTTGGTAACTTCTATACACTTACACTTGCTTCCTATCACTTCATTTACACCCTTCAACACGCCTCTTCCTTTAAGAACATAATACCTCGCGTTCCTGGACGAATTTACCAGGTGGTGGCAATTAGACCTTGTACCAAGGATCGACGGTCAATCTTGCTTGCATATCGCTACACGTTCAGTGGATGGACGGATGATCTCAGATCATGTTGGGATTCGTGAACATTGGACTGAGTATTTTGAGCAGTTGTACCAGGTAGACCCTTCAGCAGTTACCTGTGCCGGACCCACCCATCAGCTTGGAACCTCCTACCCTAACAGAGGTTAGGATGGCGATTTCCAAGGTGAAGGTTGGGAAAGCTGCAGGTATATGCGATATCCCTGCTGAATGCTAAAGGCTGGGGGTGAACCTATGGCACGGGGCCTGCATACAGTCCTGACTGCCATATGGCAGTCTTGTACCATTCCCCCTGACCTGCTGAGGGGCGTGGTCATCCCTCTCTGGAAGGGGAAAGGAAATCGATGAGATTTTAGCAACTACTGTGGCATTACACTTCTCAGCATACCAGGCAAAGTTTTCACCCACATTCTTCTGAGACGGATTCGCAACCACCTACTGAGGCATCAGAGACTGGAGCAGTCTGGATTTACGCCTGGCAAGTCCACAATAGACCGTATACTAGCGCTTCGAGTAATTGTGGAATGCCATCGCAAGTTTGGTCGTGGGATGCTCGCAGCCTACATCGACCTCAAGAAGGCG
>NW_023639970.1:0-25000 GCF_015228065.2 Penaeus monodon
AAAAAATCTAAAATGGCTTCACAGTGAGGGTACCAAAACCCGGAAACTGCCCCCCTTTCCCTTTACCCCAAAGGGCCCAAAAGGAAATTAAAATTTTGGGTTTTTTTTTTCGTCCCTCCCGGAAACGAGGCAAAATCCGCGTGGCTAAAAATCGACAGAAACCCTCCCACGATCGTGTAAAAATGAGCCAAGAAGTATCCGCCAAGAGGGGTGGCACTGTCCTTGACGTTACAAGCCCCCCGAGTCACGAATCTTTAAAATTTCGTGTCTCTGCACAGGGAACCCCAAACTTCTCACCGTGAGAGCATATTTTTTTAATACTGGGTCCCAACCTATTAAAAACCAGTGCTTTATTACTAAAACTCCAAAACGCTACAGATCAAACACAAAAATACAAATGCCGCACAACCACCACAAAATACCTCGTTGCGGTGGCGAAGGTCCTTTCTTCCCCCATAAAGGGAAAGCTAAAAATGCGCACGTTGCATTTGCGGTCTCCCCCCAAAAAAAAGGAAAGTACTGACAGCAAAACAAAACCCCTTTGGGGAAACAAGAACCTGCTTCTTCATACGCCACAACAGCCGCCACACGCTCCCGCTGCACCCAACGACCTGCATCTCCTCCGGGACAACTCTGCCCCCACCCCCCAACACAACTCTAGAGGATTCGCAAACTATCATGTTCAAAAACGGTTTCCCCCGCATGTTGTCCCGAGGAATCTTCGAGACAAAATTTTATATCCCTTTACGCCACAACATCAAAAACCCCAGAAACGAGGTGAAACCAAAACCCGACTCATTGCCTACCAAAAAAAACACAAAGCATTTAAAAACCTACAAAAAACTGAACAAAAATTAAACAGATCCCCCAACCAAACAACCCCCAAAAAAAAAAGCCCTAAAGGCCCGTCCCGCCCCGTCGTTTCTTTTGGAAAACACCTCCTACGACGGAGTAGGGGCCCCGGTCGACGTCAAAGTCTTCCCAAAGCCAAGGAAAGCTCCCTCTCCCTTTGGGGGAGCATTGCCGTGCTCCCTTCGGGGGGCTCTTGGGAAAACGCGGAAGTATTGGGAATTGGTCCGCCGACTCCCAGATTTCCCCCTTTGTCCTGCCCGACCTCCCCCTCCCTCGATAAACCGCGATCGGGCTCGATCCGCCCCGCTCCGGGTCAGGTAAAATGGTCTTCCCTATTAGCATGCTAACATCCGGCAATCAGGGGACGGTTGAAATTTGGGGGTTCCTGTATCCTCAAAAAATCCACCTCACTCACTTCCTCACCCTGTCATTCCCCCCCTGATTCAGGCAGTCATTATTCACCCCACAGGCCCTGTTATCCTTTCCACTGCCTATATAAAACCCAAAACCTTTTTTCCCCTCACTTCACAAAGGAAACGAGACTTTCCCCCCTCGCCACGGGTACTCAGATCCACAGGCATGACCCTGGCCCTCTGAAAAAACACAGAGGTCCGAAGTATTCGCACAAAATCCCTAGGTTACCACTGTGCATGCAATTATACAAACCATAGAACTAAAAGGAGGTTTTTCTGCTTTGCGGCGAGCCGAACCCACATGATCCTACTTGGGAATTGCGTGCACCCCCAATTCCTAAGACAAACCCCACAAACAAGCCGTGCTGTAAAAGATTATGCGAATGCTTACCCCAGGCTCAGGGCGCCTGCTGGAAACCCCAACCGCCACGGAAGCACCGGTGTCAGCCAAAAAAATAAACAGCCATAAAAGCTGCACAGGCCGGGCCAAAATTTAAAAGGGGCCGGGGAAGCCAAATTTCCCAAAATCCAAAAGCAAAGAAGAAACTATTTCCCTCTGCGATTTAAACAAATTATTCTTTAAAAAAAACCTCCATCTTTTTTGCCGGAATATAAAGCTCCCCAAAACCACACTACACCACAGACAAACCCAATCCCTGGTAGGCAACTCTATTCTATTTTTAAAACCAAAAGACCCACTACTGGGCCCGCTTCTTCACCTATCACCCCAGAGAAAAGGGCCGCCATGACCTCGTTTTCGGGAACGGGGCGCCCCCTCCCTCCCAACAACCTAAAACCCGGGTCCACTTGGTTCAAATAAAATCCATCTAAAAAAAATTTTCCTCATCCCAAATTTAAACGAAAAAAGCACTTTCCCCGGTATAAAAAACAGATTGGGATCGTTTAAATCAAATCAAAATTATCAAACTTTGAATTTAACTTGACGGGCTCCATTCCAAAAAAAAAGGGAAATTTGGGAATTATATCTTCTTAAACATGCTGAGCCCACCCCCCGATCTCAGCATAAACCGCATATCTTTTTTCACCCTCGAAGACAAAACGCCCTGACCTGTTTTCTAAATCGTTTTAATCAAATTTAAACAGTTTAAAACCATTGTCGATGGTCATCGTATTTTTGATAACGACCGACAAAATATAAACAGATTTTTTTAAAAAAAGTAAATTCAGATTTCGAAATCCAGGGGAAAATTTTTAACAAAAAATAAAAACTTCAAGGAGTAACTCCCCCCCCTTTTTTCTCCCACCAAATTCAAAAAAATAAAAGCTTCGACCCGTCGTGAATGTTATAAAATCTTTTAAGAACCGGGGCCATAGTTTTCTACCCTCCCCCCCTTTCATTCACAAAAATTCAAAAATTGATCCCCGGATCAAGAAGGGAGAAACTAAACCAAGCCAAAAAAAACATCCGACTGGTACTCACAGCCCCCCTCTCTGGTTAAAGAAAAAAAAAAATAAAGCGGTTTTCCCCGAAAGGCTCCAGGCACCTCACAGATCGGGGGAAAGGGCGCTCTTTTCCCTTTTAACAACCCTTTTACGGGTTTGACTGACCTTTAAATGCCCCTTCCCCCTTTTTGACTGCTTTAGTGGTCCCCCTCCCTATTTTCCCCAAAAAATACCACCGTATTGTCTACTCGAGACTTTTGGCAAAATTTTCAAAAAAACATAAATCAAATCATAAACCTTCTCTCACACATCAAATTTGGCTTTCGCTCGCATCGCTCGACGCAAAACGCACCCAAAATCATCACAAATATGTAAAAAAAAGACCGACGCGAAAAGGGTTGTTTTTTGTCCAAAAGATCTAGTGACCCTTTACACGGTCTAGCATGCTGATCCAATCAACCCCGTGCACAAAATTTTTTTTTCCACTTTGATCCAAAGTTCCCCTGCAAATTTTTTTGATGCCGAGATTAAAATACTTTTTTTAACAAAATTTCTTCACCATTTCAAAAGCACGCTGGGTACCCAAGGGGGCCCTCCACCCAACCTCTAACATTATACCCCCAAAAAACCTTCCCGACTCCAACCACGACTCACTCATATTCTCTATCTGACGACTGTAGGCGTTTTCAGGTGTCGTTCAGCGCATTCATGACGACTCGACCAGTCTCAAGATGGGAGCTAAAAGGCTATCAAACTAACAGACCAAAAAAAAAGTTTCTTTGAAGAGATGAAACTTCTTTTTACGACAAAATTACCCCAAAACCTTTGATGACTACAACCCCCCTTTAATCAATCTCTTGACCATTTTTGGTTTTAAACCTTTGATATCTACTTTTGATTCCACTTGCATCAATTCAAAGGGCCCCCTTTGGGAAAAAAAACCTTTCTTCGCTTTGTCGATTTTAAAAATGCGGTCCCCCCCTAAAAATGCATCTATATAAAACACTGTAAGACCTCTCCTCACTCACTCACTTCACTCACACTACCTAACAAACACAAAATCCAGCTTGTCCGAAAAAAGCCTCAGAAATCTTAGAAATTGGGGTCGATTTATTAAACTCTAAACTTCACGAGGAAGCTTCTCTGCTTCCCCTGAACATCGAGTGGCGTAGGGTTGGGTTTTAAACAACCGACACACCCGTGCTTGGGTACCCACTGGCTGGAAACCGACACCCCTTTCGTTCCCGGGGGAGACCGGGGTGAGGGCCCTTTTTTGTTTGTCTTTTCTATTCATTTTTTTCCCTATTTTTTTGTTTTTTTTTGGTTTGCTCTGATTTTTAATTTTTTTAATTAAAATTACCTCCCCCTTTTCCAACCTCCCATCTCCACTTTTAAAAAATTTTTACCCCGTCACCCGATGCTACTACCTTGTCCTTTCCCTAGCCTGGCCCCAAAACCATTCCTTTCTCCTCCCCTACTGTTTCGTTTTTCCCGGGAGTGCACTTGCTGCAGTATTGCCGACATAAAGAATGCCCGGCCGTGGCTTTTTCTTCGTGATGTACCGCCAGGGGCGCGCCTCTGGGGTCCTGGGAACCTCTTTGACAAACGGGAATGCCACCCCCGATTACAAAAACCTCCGAGCTTCAAACCCCGCTTCAACGCATAGGTTTGCCGATGGATAGCTCTGGGGTCACGGTCGGGAGGGCCCCCCAAACACACACGCAGTGGCGCCTAAATTATAACTTTTATCCTACCTCCTAATTGGCCGAGAAACCTTTTGTTGTTCGCTATAACGGGCCCCGGGGCCGCGCGCCTTCACCCACTTCCCACGAGGGAAACCGCGAGCGCGCGCTCAAGGTCTAGGGTACTTTTTACGCACGGAGAGTTTTGCCGGGCCGCCCTCCGCGCAGCCTGTTTGGCAAAGGGAACCCCGCTCGCCCGAGGACACCCACACCGAATACAAAGATTCAAGATGGCGCGGGGCCACCCCAAACTTTTCCTCCTTTCAAAGAACCCACTACAACTATTACCCCAAGCTTTACCCTGCATACGGTTTAAGCCCCGGCTCCTTTTCTTCTCCTAATTAATTTTCCTCCACCCCTTATCCAAACCCTATCCCAACTTCCTTCCCACTCTTTCAAATTTGTCCTTTGTCAATGATAAGACTATAAAGAAAGAATGCAGTTCGCATCTCCTGCAACTCTGTATTTCACGGGGGATATAAAGCTCAAAACCAGAGGAAACATTCAGGGTGCTCGCATTGAAAAAGGCGCCTTTTGTCAATGCGATGCCCCTAAATGTTTCCTCTGTGTTTTGAGCTTCATATCCCTCGTGAAATACAGAGTTGCAGGAATCGAACTGCATTTCTTTCTTTTATAGTCTGTTTATTGACAAAGGACAAATTTTGGAAAGAAGAGGGGGAAGGAAAAATTGGGATAGGGTAGGAAAAGGGGGTGGGGGAAAAATTAATTTTAGGAGAAAAAAGGAGCCGGGGCTTAACCAGTATGCAGGGTAAAGCTTGGGTAATATTGTAGTGGGTTCTTTGAAAGGGGGAAAAGTTTGGGTGGCCCAGCGCCATCTTGATCTTTTGTATTCGGTGTGGGTGTCCTCGGGCGAGCGGGTTTCCCCCCTTTGCCAAACAGGCTGCGCGGAGGGCGGCTGGCCAACTCTCCGTGCGTACAAGTACCCTACGCCCTTTGAGCGCGCGCTCGCGGTGTCCTCGTGGGAAGTGGGTAAAGGGCGCGGGGCCCGGACCCGTTATAGCGAACAACAACAGGATTCTCGGCCAATTAGGGAGGTAGGGATAAAAGTTATAAGTTAGGCGCCATCTGCTGTGTGTGCTCGGGGCAGGGCCCTCCCTCGACCGTGACTCCAGACTATCCATCGGCAAACCTATGCTGTTAAAGCAGGTTGAACTCGGAGGTTGTTGAAATCGGGGCTGGCATTTCCCGCTTGTGTAAACAAAAGGGTTTTCCCAGGACTTACCGGAGGCGCGACCCTGGCGGCTACATCACGATTAGAATAACGCCACTGGCCGTGGCACTTCTTTATGTCCTGGCACGAGTACTAGCAGCAAGTGTCACGTCCCGGGAAAACTAAAACCCAGTAGGATGGAGGAGTAAGGTATAGGATGTTGGGCCAGGCTATGGCTAAGGACAATGTGATAGTAGCATCAGGTACGAGGTGAAAGTTTTTAAAAATGGAGATGTGGAGGCTCTGGCAAAGGGGAGGTTAAACTTTAATTAAAATTAAAGATCGAGCAAACCAAAAAAAAACACAAACTAGGGAAAAAACTAAATAAGAGAAGACAAAACAAAAACTGGCCTCACCCCGGTCTCCAGCCGGAACGAAAGATGGTGTCGAGTCTATCCAGCCAGTCGGTATGCCAAGCACGGAGTGTGTCGGCCCGGGTTTACAGACCAACCTACGCCCTCGATGTCAGAGGAAGCAGAGAAGTTTCCTCGTGAAGTTTAGATGTTCTAATAAATCGATCCCAATCTTTCATATAGATCATCTGAGTGCTTTATTCTGGACAAGCTGGGGGTTTGTGCTTGTTTAGTGTATGTGTGAGTGCAAGTGACGTGTATGTGAGGGAGGTCTTATCAGTGTTTTATATAGATGCAGCTTAGTGCGTGGGCCCGCCCTTTAAAATCGACAAAGCGAATGTAAGGTTTTTCTTGCCAAGGTGGCCTTGAATTGAATGAAAGTGGAATCGAAAGTAGATTCAAAGGTTAAACCAAGAATGGTAAAAGGGATCTGATTTAAAGAGGTGCTTGTAGTCTATAAAAGGTGTTGAGGTAAATGTTGTCGTAAGAAGAGTTTTCATGCTCTTACAAAGAGAACTTTTGTTTTTGTCTCGTTAGTCTTGTACGCCATTTATGCTCCCATTTTGGGACGTGTCCAGTTCGTCAAAATCGCTGAACGACACCTGAAAACGCCTACAGTCGTCCAGCTAGAGAAAGTGGGGTGATCTGTGTGTGTGGAGTCTGGAAGGTCGTTTGTGTAAAATTTGTATAGAGTGTTCGCTAAAGTATGCGCCCTTGTACTCCCAGCGTGCATTGAAATGTGAATAAAACTTTGTTTAAAAAAAGTTTTTTTAATCTGCGGTCATCAAAAAAATTGGGCAGGGGAAACTTTGGATAAAAGGGTTTAAACCTGAATTTTGTGCACAGCTTGTACTTGAGATCAGCATGCTAGACCGTGTCAAAGGGGCTCACTCAGCATCTTTTGTGACAAAAACAATCCTTCGTCGTCGGTCTTTGTTGTTTACATAGTTTGTGATGATGTTGGGTGCGTCTTGCGTCGAGCGATGCGAGCGAAAGCCGAATTGATTGTGTGGAGAAAAGGTTTGATTTTGATTATGATTTTTTGAAATTTTGCCTAATGTCTCGAGTTAGACAAATACGGTGGTATCTCTTTGGGTTAATATGGGATGGGGACCACTAAAGCAGTCTTAAAGAGAGGCATTGTAAAGGTCAGTCAAAGCTCGTAAAAAGTTGTTAAAAAGGGTGAATAAGAGCGTCGCTTCCGATCTGTGAGGTCCCTGAGCCTTTCGAGGAAACCGTTATTTTTTCTTTTATTTCCTAACACGAGTGGGGGCTGTGAGTATCCAGTCGGATGATTGGCTCTGGATTAGTTTTCTACCCTGTTCTCTGGTTTCCAGCTATCAATTTCTTGAATTCTGTAAATGAACAGGAGATGAGGGTAGAAAACTATGGCCCAGTGTTTCTTCAAAAGATTTGATAACTTCACGAGGGGATCTGAGCTTTTATGTTATTATGAATTGGGTGGGAGAAGAGGGGGTAGTTACTACCTTGAAGTTTTTCTATTTTTTTGGGTTAAATTTTCCCGTGGATTGCGAATTCTGTTACATTCTACTTTTTTAACAAAATCTGTCTTATATTTTTGTCGGTCGTTATAAAGACTATCGATGACCCATCGACAAGGTTTAATCTGTTTAAATTTTGATTAAAACGTTTTTAGAAAACAGGTCAGGAGACGTTTCGTCCTTTCAATGGCTGAAAAATGATTGCGAGTTTATGCTGAGATCTGGGGAGGGTGCTCAGCATAGTTGAAGAAGATATAACCCAAATGTCCATCTATTGTTTGGGGAATGGAGCCCGTCAAGATTAATTAAAAGGGTTTTGATAATTAGATTTAGATTTAAAACGACTCCCAATCTGGCTTGTTTATACCGGAAAGGATCGTCTTTCTTCGTTTAATTTGGTGATGAGGAAATGTTTTATTATGATGGGTATGTGTTTCTGAACCAACGTTCGGACGGGTTGTGGGTGTGTGGGGGTAGGCAGGTGCTCCCCTGTTCCCGAAACGAGGTCATGGCGGCCCTTTTCTCTGGGTGTGTATGAGGTGAAGAAGTCGGGTCCTATGTAGTGGGTCTTTTGGTTTCAAAATAGAATAGAGTTGCCTACCATGTGCATTGGTAGTGCTGTGGTGTAGTGTCGTGTGGGTAGCGTTGATATCTCCGGCAAAGAAGACGGGGAGGTTTTTATAAATGAATAATTTGTTGAAGTCTGCAAGAGGAAAATTTAGTTGCTTGCTTTGCTTGCTTGAGATTTGCGAAGTTCTGGCTTCGCCCGGCCTTTCACTTATGGCCCGGCCTGTGTCAGCTTTTTATGCTGTCTCATTTGTTGGTCTGACCTCGGTGCTTACCGTGGCGGTGGATTCCCCAGCAGGCGCTCCGTAGCCGTGGTGTAAGCATCTCGCATAATCTCTTTACCACACGACGGCTGTGTTCTTGGGGTTTGTCTTAGGAATTGGTGTGCACGCATTCTCCAAATAGTGTATCATGGGGGCGTTCGGCTCGCCGCAATGCATGCAACACCTCCTTCACGTTCTATGGTTTTGTAATCCTGCCATGCACAGTGGTAACCTAGGCGCATTCTGTTGCGAAAGACTTCGGTACCTCTGTTGTTTATTTCAGAGGTGCCAGTGGTTCATAGCCTGTGGCATCTGAGTACCAGCTGGCCGAGGGGAATGTCTCGTTTCCTCTCTGTGAAGCTGCAGGGGAAAATTTGTGTTTGGTTTTATATAGGCAGTGGAAAGGATAACAGGGCCCTGTGGGATGAATAACCTGACTGCCATGAAGTCAGGGTGCTGAAAGACAGGTGAGGACTTGTGAGTGATGGGGGTTTTATGAGGGTACAGGACCCCAATTGCAATCCCTCCCCTGATTGCCTGGATGTTTAGCATGCTACTCAGGGAAGACCCATTTTACCTGATCCCGGTAGCGGTTCCGTGATCGAGCCTCGATCGACGGTTCATCGAGGTCAGGGAGAGAGTCCTGCGAGCAGGACAAACGGTGGAAGTCCTGGGAGTCGGCGGACCAATTCCCAATACTTCCGCGTTGTCCCAAGAGCCCCCTAGAAGGGAGCACGGCAACTGCTCCCTCCAAAGGGAGAGGGAGCTCTTCCTTGGCTTCGGGAACGACTTCGACGTCGACCTTGGAGCCACTACTCTCGTCGTCAAGGATGGTGTTATCCAAACGATAACGACGAGGCTGCGGGACTGGGGATCCTTTATGTCTTTTTTTTGGCGTGCTTGTTTGGTGGTGAGATCTGTTTACATTTGTGTCAGTGTTTTTCGTAGTGTTAAGTGGGTTTTGTAGTTTCTTTTGTGTAGAGCAATGAGGCTCTGGGTTGTGGGTTTTTCCCCCTCAGTTGCTGTGGTTTTGATGTTGTGGCGTATTTACAGGGATATATAAATTGTCGTCTTCGAAGATTCCTCTGGACAACAATGCTGGGGAAGCCGTTTCTTTGTAACT
This sequence comes from Penaeus monodon, assembly GCF_015228065.2. Taxonomy (NCBI): domain Eukaryota; kingdom Metazoa; phylum Arthropoda; class Malacostraca; order Decapoda; family Penaeidae; genus Penaeus; species Penaeus monodon. The sequence continues at coordinate 9,451 of NW_023639970.1, forward strand.
GATAGTTTGCGAATCTCATAGCGTTGTGTTTTGGGGGGGTGGGGGCAGAGTTGTCTGGAGGTAATGCAGGTCGTCTGGGTGTGCTAGTCTGGGCAGGCAGTGTGGCGGCTGTTGTGGCGTATGAAAAGCAGTGTCTTTTTTTTCCCTAAACTGGGTTCGTTTTTTGGGTGTCAGTACTTCCTTTCTTTGGGGCAGGATCCGCTAACTGCAACGTGCAGCATTTGATTCTTTCCTTGCATTGGGCGAAAAAGTGACCTTCGCCACCCCAACGAGAGTATGTGTGTGTGTGTGTGTGCGTGCATGTGTATTTATTGTGTTCGTATCTGTAGCAGTTTAGGCATTGTTTGACGTGAATAAAGCACTCTGGTTCTATATTATAGGTTGGGACCGATGTATTAACTCATGCTCCACGTGTGAGAATTTCTGGGCTTCCTCTGTGGCAGAGACACGAATCTTAACGATTCGTGACTCGGAGCTTTTTAAACGTCAAAGGGCAGTGACACCGTTCTTGGCGGATACTCTTGGCTCATTGATTCACACGATCGTGGAGGATTGTCCTGTCGATCTTTTTAGCCCGACCGTGCATTTTGCCTTCGTTTCCCGGGGATGGGACGAAAGTAAAACCATAATCTTTTAATTTCCCTTTTGGGCCCTTTGGTCGTAAGGAAAGGGTCAGTTGCTCGGTTTTGGCTACCGTCACTGGTGAAGCCATTGTAGATTTTAAAGAGGGTAACTGGGACCTCAGTGATTGTGAGTTCTTCTGGAGAGCCACTTCACACGAGGATGGCTCTCCAGTTTTATGCTAATTTTATGACATGTCCCATGGTCATGCCATATCTTGGTGATGTGTGGGTCAAAGGGTTTGTCTAGCAGGTGCGTTTTAGACAGAACGGGGTGAGGTGGCTTATGGAGTCAAAGGAGGTTCCTACCTACTTATTCGTTTTTTTTTTTTCAGAAATTCCCCTAGAGTGGCAGTCTGAGATGGTCTGCCATTCCAGTTTCCCCAACAAAAGAATGGCAACTCAAAGGCAACCGTAAGCAAGCACGCTAAGGCCCCCAGACACACCCTCCCCTGCGGGAGGTAAATTTTTCCCACGTCCGGCGCGAGCTCGAAGACGAGGTCCACCAGAAGATGCGGAGAGAGTTTTTCCTAATGCCGAAAAAAAGAGTAAAGAATAGCTACAGGGCACGAAACTATTGCAAGCAATTAGAGTCGCGGCAACAACGAAAAATTTGCGCAAACAAAAGGGGATCACGCAAGAGCCAAGGTCGAATCGCTCTCTTCACCTACACAACAAAAACCTTGGGACCTAGAGGGCCTGAAAGCCCTATGATTATATATATATATATATATAATATATATATATATATATATATATTTTATATATAAAAAGTGTATACCACACACACACCCCACACACACAAAACATATATATATTTTATATATATATATATATAAATATATTTAAAATATTATATATATATATAGTATATATATATATATATAATATATATAAAATTATATACAATACACATACATAAAGGTATATATACACACATCCACACACACACACACACACACACACCACCACACACACACACACACACACACACACACACACACACATATATATACTATATATATATATATATAATATATATACATATTTAAAATATATATATATATATAATATCATTATATATATTATATTATATATATATATATATATATATATATATTAAAATATATATATATATATCCCTGTATGTATATAAAATATATATTATATCTATATATATATTTCTATATAATAATATATATATATACATATACAAGTGTGTGTGTGGTGTGTGTGTGCGTGTGTGTGTGGGGTGTGTGTGTGTGTGTGTGTGGGTGTGTGTGTGGGTGTGTGTGTGTTTTGTTGGCATATATAATACATAACAAAAAAAATATATAATAATAATATATATAATTATATATATATTCACTCCTCTCTCTCTCTCTCTCTCCTCTCTCTCTCTCCTCTCTTCTCTCTCTCTCTCTATATATATTTTATATATATATTAAATTTTATATTTATATATATTTTATATACATATACATATATGTATTAAATATATATATATATATATATATATATATATATATATATATATATATACATATACATACATACATATATATATATATATATATATATATATATATATTCTATATATATAATATATATTATATATTATATATATATATATATATAATATATATATATTACACATTATACACACACACACACACATATATATAGTATATATATATATATATATATACATTGTATGTATATATATACGATATATATATATATATATATATATTATTATATTATAATTATGAAGTATTTATATTTAGAGTTTACAACGCAAACGTCTGACCTGAGAAAATATGATCAAGTTACAATACACAGATGTGACCTTCTTAATTACCGAGTTTCGCATATCACCCAGAGGTCGGATAAAGACGCGTCCCAGGCAGTACCTGCGTCTTTGACCTTTCTGGAGAATCTGGTCATTTCCGCATCATAGGAAAATCACCCTTAGAGCCGATCAAAGGGCGGACCTATGAATTGCGACGATCCGCAGCCAGCCAATCAGGAAACAGCGACCTAAGCTGAGACTTGGATCAGCCACACCTATTTTCCTGTAAGACGGGTCATCGCCCTGCCTAGCGAGCAGACCCGAGATAAACTGACGGTAGCGAAGACACACTTGGTCTACCGACCTCGACTGCTCACACCAACCTCCAATTCATCTGCACCCACGAATTGTGTACCAGTGCTAATCTTATCTTTATTTCCAGAGTCATTTCTTGTCACAAATATATTATATCTGTCTATATACTGTGATTATTGAAGTTATAATAAATTGTTAACGTATCAGCTGCTGTGTTTGACACCAACCTTTTATTTCTCTATGTGTGGATATTAGAGTAATCTTATACCCATCACATAATCTGGTGGCAGCGCAAGATAAGAACCTCACGTTTTTTCGCAATAATTGGTACAATAACGTACCACCATCGCGAATATTTTTCAGCGTCTTTCACAGCAACAGCGCATCAAGTTGGAAAAAGGACCAAGACAACGGTTTATGAAAGTTAGTGCCGGCTGAGGTCGATATCCCTTGTGTCATTTTTCTTAATCTGAATTGTTTTTCCACCCTCGTGTTGTGCCTTGTGTTACCCTTTTTTTTTTCCTTCTCATCCTCTACATTGCGAAGTGACCAAATCTCTTTCTCGCGCCTATTCATGTGTGAATCACGAAGTGGTAAAATATTCAGGAATCTCAGAGAACTAGCGAAATTTTCTTCGGGTTGGATAATTTAACTTAGCATTCTCCCTCCCGCCCCGTTTCCCGATCATCTCTGACTTCCCCCATTAACCCTTCAACTGTTAATTCCACCACTGACCCCCCCTCTGACCTGACCCTACCCACCCCCATACTCAAACACGACGTATCAACCCCATCAGACATTCAATATCGTACATAAATATGATGGCTCGTCCATTCCGGTTTAAGATTTCTTGGAAATGTTGAATCTATGATTATTCAAGGTGGAATGTCTAGAGATGACCCTTCTTTCGGCAATAAATGCGTAAACGCGGCTGAAACACGTTTAGAGCTGACCTCAGCGAAAGTACGAAACGCGATTAACGCCTTCAAAACATTGCCATCCGATTTGCGCAGTTGGAGATATTTTTAGATCTTCGTTCAAATCCTTAGATGTAAGTCATCATATTCAGTCGCGAGCTTATTCATTTAAAGCCTGCTTCTTTGTCCGAAGAAGACATTCGATATTTTATCAATCAGCTTCAGGTTCAAGTTTCAAAATGGGTTAAGAGTATCTCCCACAACCATGACTCCACATCAAATCCTTTTTCAACGAACATCACGTCTCCTCCATGACGTATATGGTGAAATCTATCTAGTTTTCGTTACCTACCTCTGTACAAGAGCAACTTTGGGAACCTTGTGAGGATACCGATTTACTTAAGTTACCCGGCGAATTGCCAAGTCAATCAGAAAGAAGGCTCCCACTGTATCAGTCAATGCAGGCATTCCCACTACTAAAGCAAACACGACCACACAGACAACACACCCTTGTGTACCAAAACAAAAACAAACTACCAAACGACAAACCACAACGCAATCCTAACTCGCGGTTCCACAACAATGACACGAGACACAACAGTCCAAACACAACTCCCCTCACAAATATAATACGGACATAAGACTCATTTTCCCCCATCATCTAACTCACCTCATGTTCCAAGAAGTAAACAACCTTGTGTCACGAACTGGGCACCGGACAGGGATCAGTGTTTCAACTTTTGTGCAAAGGTCACGGTGCCAACTCATGTTATTCGACTCCGTACTGCCCTTATCATGGCACGCGCTCACATCCATGGGCTCACTGCTCGGCGTTCCCAGACCAGGTGAGTCAACGTATAGATTGCTCCAGCAACGCCAAGCAAACCGCATTTTTTAGGAAAAGCCAAAAACACCCAGACACGGCAACACTACAAGCACAATACCGGTACATATCACATTGTCTCAACTAGTTGCATCCCTAATGATATCATTCAGCCGCCATTGCTTCCATCTATATTAAATGGCAAGCCTGCATATTTCTTAGACACGGATCTTCTTGTTCTGTGGTCTCGTTGGATACTTTGCGGAATTTCGATTTATCATTAGATTTGCAACTGAGTCAAACCACCATATGCGGGATAACAGGAGATAAGGTATCAGCTTTAGGCAACAAAGTCCTTAACATTTCTCTTGGTAGTGAAATTTTTGCTCACAAGTTTTGTCGTAGTAGAATCTAATTTTACCCCGGGACCCTCTTGTTGGGTCATGATTTCTTATACCGTACAGGAATTTCGCTCCACCCTCGGAGTAATAGCATTACTTTTAATGGTCAGAATTACTTGTTAAGGACTCCCTCTTGCCTATGGACGCATACCGACCCCTTCCACACCCGCAATGACAATCTATGAAGTCACACATGACCATAGTCACTCCTTCTCTTCACCTCACTCTCCTTGCTCTCCTCCCCACCACCACCCTCCCCCTCCCACCCGCCTTCGCTTCATCTCTCCTCTCGCTGCGCGTTCCTCCTCCCTCCCCGGTTCTGATACCGACACCCACATCACGCAATCCTTCGCGCGCAAAACACGTTGACGACTTTGCGAAATCCTGGACCGCTAATGATAATGCTCCTAAGTTTATTGCTAGTGCTACCACTACTATTCCGGCATTTCATGATCTACTGATAGACGTTTCTTGTCCTTCGCAAATGGTACTGCTTTGATATTACCTGATAATATGCGAGTAAAAGGTTGTGCAACATTACCTTCCTTTGTATAATATTACTGATAATAGATGCCAGGTGCATGTATTTAATCTGACCCCAGCCCCATTGATTATTAACGCGGTGTACTGTAATATCCTATGAATTCACAGACTTGCCTATCTTGAATTTGATTTATCTGCTCCCTCCCCTGTTTTTCCTGCCACTGCAACATCATCTTCCCCTGATGAGCAGAGCTCTGATCATGTTCTGAGGCAAAATTTAGATTTCATGAAGGATATGATATTTTAAATAATTGTTTAAAGAATTCCCAAGCGTACTGCCAACCAAGACATCCTTCGGAAAACACATTGCTTCAACACTCCATTACCCTCGAGCCTGATGCTAAGCCTTCATACATACCAAGTTTATAAGATCCCTCATTCAAAGCGACAGGCCTTGGAAAAGGAGGTTAAAACAATGTTAGACATGAATCTTATTCAACCAAGCAATTCACCCTGGGCCTGCCCCCTCCTCCTTGTTCCAAGAAGGATAATACTTTCCGCCCAGTGTCCGACTATCGCAAGTTGAATAAAGTACAGTGCCAGAACCCTTTCCAATTCCTAATCTTAGATTGTTGTTGCAAGACATTGGTTCTAATAATAAGATTTTTTCAACTATTGACCTTGCTAAAGGGCTTCCTGCAAGTCCCTATGGCTCCTGATGTATTGCACCCACTCTTTCTCTCTATGGTCAAAGCCACAATTTCCCTTTCTACTGGGAAATCCACTTGGGCTTTATCTATAGGGGGCACTATTAATTAACGTCAAGTGTGAGCTCTCCTGTATCATTACCTAAGCCATACTCTTGATGAACCCACACTATAAAATCCAATAATCATAAGAGGGTTACTGATGATCTAATTTCAGTCTTAGGTAATTGTTACCGAGAGCGACGCACCCTCCAGAGACCAAGTTCCAAATCAATTTTTTTTTTTATTTTTCCTCTACCCAACGATCTTGGGGAATTCGCGGGAACCGGGGGGGGGGGGATAATGGATAGCACTGGGTGTCAATAGGAACCTGCAGAAATCAAAGAAAGTGATTTATGAAACGTAAAAAAAAGTCGATTTTTCAAAAACCCGAGCCAAACATTGTCCGACGAACAAAGTAAACAAGCACAAAAATCAGATTAAATCGGCTAATAAACTCTACGACGTTCCCGCTATCTTTGAAAGTCTACGAACCGACCCAACATACTGCCAAGGAGTGCCCTCGCAGTGCTGCAGAAGAAGAGAGTACTGCAGATGCACCAGTCTTTGTCCCATCATGCTTCAGGTGTGGGATGACAGGTGTGAATGCCTGGCACTGGGGGTGCACGGCCTCCCTGCCCTGTCCCCTCCCCCTCCACCCCCCTGTGGTACCAGCACCGACCGCGAGTGACCAGCGCGGCCCACCCAACCCAACCCCCGACCAGCGTGCCGGGAAGCGCCCGACCGTGCCTGTGTGACGTCACCAGTCGCAGAGATTTCCCGCGGCTGCCAGCAAGTGGGGGTGAAGAGGCCACCACCGAACTACACAAAAAGGTTACGCGGCTGGAGGAGAAGGTGGACAAGATGATGCTGATCTCACAGAGGGTATCTCGGCCGAAAAGCTGACATCTCTCTAATGAAGACACCCCCCCCCCTCCCCCCCCAGGCGCACCCGGGGCAACCGTCCCTCACCCTCAGCAGGGCACCGCGGACTGGGGGGGGAAACCCCCCCGAAAAACCATGTGACAAAAGTGACGTCCCCAGCTGACAAGACGACGTAATTGTTAAACTTCTAAAGGAAATGAAGCTCTGAAAGCCCAAAAAATAATTTATTAAATGAAATAACGCCCGTGAAGCGGGAAGGGAAAAAAAAAAAAGGACGTCATTGTCGGATACTGTGCTACCTTAGTAAAAAAAACGAGCGGGAACGAGTCAACCGCCGTGTTGATAAAAAACCCAAAATCAAAAAGTTTTATTTTTTTCTTATTGTCATATTCTTAATTTATAGGATATAACAGCTGTACGGGTTCCCTACTAAAAAATATTCACATTGGATAAACGCCAATAAAATTCATATCGGGAAATGCTGCATTAAGCCTAGGCTAAATGATCTAAATTTTTTACATCCAAATAAATATTATGTTTATGCTACAAAAACCTTTTGCTGCCGCTGCAAAGAAAAAATAGCCCTCATTTAAAGGGGTATTATTCATATGTGATACCCTATGTTTTTGACATTTAAAGGTAACACTGCCACAAAAATTATTTAAAAAATCCGAGAACCTGTGTTAAATTTAAACATCAAAAAACCAGACTGCCCGGTATTTTTCACTGTATAATGTATATCCAATACTCTAAATTTCTGGCTTTTTTCTCCCCAATTTTCACAACCAAGGCACTTTTATCATGGGCGATTTAAATGCAAGGCATCCACACTTTGGGACAACCCGTAATAGTAAGGGGGAAAATTAAAGCTTTCATAAATATTTTCACTGACAGTATATGCCCAAACAGAGCCTCACTTGGGGGTGCGGGTTAGACTCGTATTTGGCAAAATTTTGTTCATGGTAATGTCTATCTTCCGGGTACGAGATTATTATACCATTTTGAAATCCAAACAACTATACTGTAACAGCGGCTCAGAAAAATTATCCCCCCGGGGCGGGAGCTCCTTAAAGGGCAGGGGTCTATGACTGGTAAAACACCTTGAATAACAACTTTTTGAAATTTTTCTCAGGTTTTAATCAAAGTTGTCACTGACACTATAACACAGGGTCTGTTCCAAAACTCTCGAAGAAAAAAGGCCCCCCCTCCCGCCCGGGGTGGTCAATACCCTTTTTGGGCCCAAAGGAAAAACGGTTCAGGGTTCTAATTGTTAAAAAGAAGTAAGGACAGATAATCTTCGCAGTTTCTAAAGCCAAAAGGGATATTCGGGGAATTTAAAAAACTCGGATTCGGTACACACTGGAAAAATTTCTGCAAGGTATAAATATAAAACCCCCTGTGCTGACATGTGGAAAAAATTAAAAAGGCTGACAGGAAAAAACTCTCACAAACCGCAGTTCCCAGTCCCAAAAGAGCAGGCTAATATGCTGCTAGAGAGTGGGCCGGAATTCTCACAAAACTCCTCCCAAAGGGGATAAAAGAAAAACTAAAAGTCGAAATGTAGAACTTTAATATGCAGACCTGTGCGCATTGACCCCTCCGACTTTGCCGAAAAAACCCGATTTGGGAACTAGTAATGCCTTCAAAAAGGAAAGGCCCCCCCCTGGAAGATGGCATTCTTACAGCGTCCTTCGCCACATTCCAGTACCAGGAAACCCATTTTTGCACCTTATGACTCAGCCTTACAAGGAACACCCCAATTTCCGGGACTAAAACCTTAATCTTTCCCCAAAATACCAAAAATACTGAAAATACGGCCCATTTCCTTGTCCTCCGTCGTGCAAAGTACTTGAAGAAAATCTGAACAATTTATGTTCGAAAATCTACTTTTACCCCCCAGACGTATGGATTTCCCCGGGCGTAGCATCAGCACGTTTTTGCAAAATACTTAACAACCAAAAAACCCGCAAAAAACCGTATTTCTTGATCTTAAATCTGCCTTTGATATTGCAAACAGAAATTTTTTGAGCGCTAGCTACTTTTGGTTTTCAGGGAAAAACTGTTAGCATGGTTTTCACTTTTTCTATCGATCTGGGCTCAGTACTCTACGGGGCCTTAAGAGTACTCAAAAAAAATATTTGAACCCAAAACCCCTCAGGGAGGTGTACTTACCCCCTGCTTTTTAAAACATTTTAATGCTAGATTACTAGCGATTACACTTGGGGAAACGATCCATTTTTGCTATGCCGATATATTTGTTAAAATCCTCATCCGAGGAAAGATTCAAGGATTCTAGATATACTCTCAGAAAGGGCTATTGATGTGGCTTGAAAATCTCGACTGAAAAACCAAGGGCTCTTAACCCAAAAAAACCCCTCTGCTAAGGTTTCAATTAAAAGACCTGGCTAGATCTCTGCCACAAAACCAAAAAACCCTTGGGGGGATTGTCAATGATGCAAGTTCATCAGAAACCTGAAGAAAAGGCTTGGGGGCGGCTGACCACTTAGGACACTTTTGGGAAAAACCTGGTTCAATTTTAATATTTCAAGACTCTTTTACTTATCATACTACGGGCAGTCCCTAGATTTCTGCATTGCACCCAGTGTTGTACAAGGGTTGACTAGTTTAGAACTATACAAAAGAAGCCATGAGGGTCATTCTTGGTGCCCCCCCAAACAACAAGAATTGTGAATTGGAAAACCCAAAATAAATTTCCCTCTGTTTACGAAAGAAAATTATATAAAAAATACCACATTTGGGGCAAATCAATTAGAGAACCCCTCCCTTGTACGAGTTCCAAGACACTAAAACACAGAAAAGAGGCACCTTTTCATACAAAACCGATTTTCCTCATCCCTGGTACAAATAACATGTAAACACTTACCCTGAACAACCCTACTAAAAACCCCCCATGGCGTTCTGTACCCCCCCGGGGAAATGTCGGGCCTAGTTTATTATCACTGCCCCCAAAAAAGACAGTTCCCCCCCGCTATACTTAAACAGTATGCACTTGCAAATTTTAAAAAGCATCTTGAAACTCTATCCAATGCATATGAATGCTACACTGCGGGGCCCCTTTCGTCTGGGGGTGAGCAGGATTCTTTTGTTGTATAAAAAACTATCTTTAAACACCAGGCTGTAGGGGGGTTCTGACTGGGGTAGCACTACGCAAACGTTTAAAGGAAACTCTGCCCGAAATTTTTTGAATCAAAGGGTCAGGGGATTTCTTGATTCACAGAGTGCTCTCCAGGCTCTGACACTCTAGACAACGTGCAGTTAATTCGCAAATGACATCGGTAACGTGTTCGTGCAAAAGAACGAGGCCCCTGATATACGTTTTTTTTTGGATTCCATCGCTGTTTGGGAAACCCCAGGCATGATCATGCGTCCCTGGCAAAAATCAGCATGTGACAAGCAAATGTGGATAAGATCTTGGGGGCCTATTTCCCGGGTTTTTTACAATATTAAAGCTTCCTTTTAAGAGGACTTGACTGAGTTTAATTAATTCTTAACGCCCTGAAAGCTGTACATAAGCTTTTGACCCTTTGGGAAAATTTATTCCCCTTGGTTTAATAAAAAAAAGGGAAAAAAAGACGTGTATTTTGACCGGGAAAAAAACAGGCTTGGTATAGATTGTATTTTGGACTCAGTACATTTTTTTAAAGTCGAAAAAAATAGTTAAAATTGTAAAGAAGAATAAAACACCTTGACTTATATCTCAGAGTGCCATTTTTACACCTTTTAACCACCTAGCATGAGGTATGGAGAACTATGTAACTATTTTTATATCCTCTGTGTCTTAGAAGATATATTTTATTATATCCTAAATTTGAATGTCATCACTACTGCATATCAAAAGTACAATGCCTTTTCCCCCAAACTGTACCCGGCGTGGGAGATGAGAGAAACGACTGTCCCCCTTTAATTGTTAAGTCTTATATAATATGTTATAGCCTAAAACTGAAATTTAAAACCATTAATGTTATAACCCATCAAAAGTACCACGCTTGCCCAGCCTGTGCGTTAGCCAGGGGGGTAAAAAAGGACTAACAAACTACGAACCACGGCCAAAATTTTTGAAAAAACCCCACGTAATTGCGTCCAACCATACCAACCTAACCTTAACCCCTGTGGGGTTTATACATAATCTATATATTCCCTACCAGGGGGGTCTGCCCCTGCCCCGTGGTAAAATTTTCGCCCCAGCCAGGGCTACGCTCCCCGGCCCCCGGGTAAAAAAACAAAACCCTTTTATTTCGAAAACTTCCGTCTTGGGCCAAAAAACTTGGTTTTTTAATCACTTTTTTCACCATTTGGGCGCTTGATGGGTTCAACCAGGCTGTGATGAGACAATGTCTTTTTCTGTATATCCACAATATGGGTTTCAAAAAACCCGAATCGACGCAGCACTCGAAATAAACATTCTTACCGGCGTTTCTCGCTATGGCATTGCACGGCCGTCCAAATCTCCGGGGGCAACGCCAGGCCCAAGTATTGTATAAAAGTGTAAATAAACCAAATACGTTAAAGATTTAATAAAAGTAAAAGAATCCATTAAAAAATTAAATTTAAAACGGGGCCCCGTTAAAAACAAAATAAACGTTCTTCAAGCGCGTACAAAACTGGATACTTGGGGGACGCTTAATGATTACGCGCGGATTTGTTTTGGCCTCTCAAGGGAAACCTTGATGGGACTTTTCTGTTTTCTTGTTCTCGGGGGGCCCTTTTTGGGAATTTCCCGTTTAAAATAAGGCGCTGCAGATTTAACTATATTGCTTCCTACTCTTTTTTTTTTGCTCCAGGGTGGCAATGTCCATTTTTCTCTATCTCAGTGCGCCTCTCGTAAATTTAACCAAAACATTAAACTTGTCAGCTAAAAAAACTTAATTTTACACAGATGTCCACTTCCACTATGTGTGTATAAAATGTCCTTCTTATTCTTCCTTCTTGAATCCTTTTTCTGACATACTTTTCTCAATTTTCTTCATAATTCCTGTATCTTTCCAAAAGGGTTTTAAGGATGGATCTCTTTACAATCAGTGGGTCTCTCCGGACTTCTCACGAAACAAAAAAAAAAAAAAAAAAAAAAAAAAAAAACATTCCTAAAAAAAAGGAACAATTTTCTATTTTAGGAATGATAAAACAATAAAAGATTCAATATAAATGATTTATTGTAGGAACATAACAACTTTTGACAAACAAAACAAATTGTGTATATTCATGCCATATATACGATCCGAGTAGTTTTATATTTATACATTATATTACTTTTATGAAACCCTCATTTTAGCAAAGATAGTATTATTCTATTATAAACTTCAATAACAATTACTCCTTGAATGGGTTTTAAATCCTCAATAATAACAGAGAAACATCTGAAGGGTATCCAAGTGCCACGTGTCAGCCACTAGCTGTGAAGAAGATATTATATTTACCATGGTTTTCCAATTTCTCACATGATTACTTTGTTATTGTTCTGTAATCAGATCTATAGTATTTTATAATTTTACTATTGATATTAGTACAGTTGAGTATCCTTTCTTACTTCTGGAATTTAAAGAATTTTACTAACCTCTTCGGGCATTTACCAGGCACTTGTTTCGGTTCTCTCTCTCTCTCTCTGGTTATGACTATAATATCAGGGTTTAACACTGTATATCCTTAACATTTTAACATCTACTCAGGTCACATATATTACAAGTATATGGTTCGTCTTAATCATACATGCATAATACCGGACTTAAATTAATTTCTCCAGAAACAAAATTAATACATAATGGTTTCTTCATTATGATATCTATTATAGAACCTTAATATAATAAGCAAAAGTGAAATATAACTGCGTACCTTCTAATTAAAGAGAATGCATTGTGGGGGAAACAAAGAAAACTGAACTTTGGATGGTTTCCTTATCTTAGTGTAATAATGTAAACGTATATAGCACAAAAATAGTAAAATAAAGTATTCTTTCTAAGAAAGTAAAATATCATCTTTCTAAATAATTATTTAAGTACTAATTATCTTACCAGCTAAAGACTAATTAAATGAGGTATACACAAGTACATATGAGTAAAGACCAAGTAAGTGAGGTATACAAGGGTGGTCACAGACGAATTTTTGGGTCATTCTTACTTCGTGTCCTAGTGCTCATTACACTGAGAGCGTGCCATATACAGCTTTCTCAACTCATGTGGGACACTTTGAATTTTTAGTATGCCCTTTTGACCTTCGCAATTCCCCTCTTACATTTAAGCAGATTAATGTCACTTGTACTATCAAGATTAATTAATGATCAGTCCTCGTGTATTTAGATGATATTTTAATCTGCTCACCCTCCCTCTCTGAGCACGAGAATAAATTACGTCAGGTTTTCAATAGGCGTATCAACTGCAGGATTAACTATTCAACCTAGCAAGTGTCAGTTCTTCAAATCTAAGTTAGAATTCTTAGGCCATACCTTGTCATCTAAAGGTATTGCACCTATTGATTCAAAAGTTAAAGCCATTGCCGACTTTCCAACACCTAAGAACCAGAAGGAATTGAATCATTTTTAGGCCTTTCAGGTTTTTACAGGCCGTTCATTCAAGGTTACGGGTCCATCGCGACATCGCTTAATCATCTCCTTAAAAAGGATTCTATTTGGCAGTGGAGAGACGAGGAAAAATCCGCATTTACAACTCTTAAGTCGCGACTAATTAAGGCTCCACTCTTAGCCTTCCCCGATTTCAGCTTGCCTTTTGTCCTCACCACTGATGCCTCAAACATCGGGCTCGGAGCAGTACTTCACCAAAAACATGGCCCTTCTGGAAAAAACGCAGCCCATTGCTTTTGCAAGTCGCGCCCTCAATTCAGCGGAGAAACGCTATCATACGACGGACCATGAACTACTAAGTATCACATGGGCCCTCCGTCACTTTCGAGAGCTAATCTTGGGATATCAGATAGAAGTGCACGCTGATCATTCCCCCCTCACGTCCATATTTAAAGGTAGGGACCCTCATGACGACGCGCCCGCGCAATTGAAGTTCTAGCAGAGATTGACGTCACCATTGTTTATTTACCCGGGAAGTAAAATGTCGTTGCCGACGCGCTATCACGCGCTCCCCTCTCTGACGCTCTTGAATCTAGCTCCTCGCCCACCTTTGGCCTCCCGCAAGGTGAAATTCTCTGACATTGCACCGATCTTGGTAAATACTGCCGCGCCTACCGTTGAGGATCCTTCGTAGACGAGATCCGGCCTGCACATGTTAAACGGTCGCCGTTCTGACCCCATTCATTCAGTTACCTCCCCGGTCTTGGTTGCTCCAGCCGTACCTCCCATGGACCCCCCCACGGAGGACGAGATCCGGCTAGCGCAACGTAATGATTAATCTGTACGGCCCTTAATTCAAGCCTTAGAAAGGAATGAAAGACCTCCCCCTAGCAGACATGTCCTACGGTCTACTTTGCTACAAGTCTCGATATAGGACAAGAAGCTCAAGGCATCTCGTAAACTTGTAGTTATTCCTGAATCTCTTGAAGGTCGAATCCTTCCTCTTTTCCATGAATCGAAAGAAGCTGCACACTATGGTAAGTATAAGGCAATTCACTTAGCCCAGCAACGCTTCTTTTTCCCACACCTCATTAGCAAAGTTGCTAAGCATGTTCAGTCTTGTAAGCAATGCCATATTACATTGTCAGGTTTTCTACCTTCTCGCAATGGAAATCGTTATATTTTAGTCTTCATTGATAACTTCACTCGTTTTTGTAAACTAGTCCCCGTGCCCAACAAATCAGCAAATGTTGCACATGCTTTCCACGACTTCTGTCTTAGATATTCAGCTCCCATGTATTTTTCAACTGATAACGGGACTGAATTTCATAACAAGGTCATGGATAAGTTATGTGATATCATGAATGTAACTCGTGTTAATATTCTCCCTTACCGCCCACAAAGTAATGGTATTACAGAAAGGCTCAACTCCTCCATCCTCTCATTAATAAGATCGCTTGTTGATGCGACATCGGACATATGGGATGAATCACTATTGACAATCCAGTCTTGTATTAATAGTACATTTCATTCTTCCTTAAGTGATATCCCACATTTTCTTTTATATGGAATGGATAAAAGACCTCTTTGATGAAATCAAGTTCCTTAATATAATGATAATTATGCTGAATATCTTTTAAATAGAACAAGGCAATCTTTCAGATCACAAAGAAGCATTTGACTAATTCCAGAGATAAAATACTGTCATTTCAACACAAAGTTGCCCGCCACAAGGACATTGAAGTTGGAGCACTAGTATTTAGAAAAGTCAACCAGCAAACTCAATATTAAGTCAAAGCTTGCTCCTAGATTTGAAGGTCCATTAATGTAAGGAAAACAACAAGGCCTACATTGAATGCATACAGTCAGGTGAACAATCTTGGTCTCATTTCGACGTCCTCAAGCTTGCTCAAAAGTACTATTCTCCCCTGGCCGACGAACACTAATTGATTTTTATCTTCCAGATCTTACTACTCTTGGGCTTATTATTCTTCACTTTGTCGTCTGCCGACCGCCATGCCCTACCTCCTAGGCTT
>NW_023639970.1:32500-43837 GCF_015228065.2 Penaeus monodon
CAACCTCCCTGACCAGGACTCGAACCTAGGTCACTCCGGGTATGAAACCGGAAGCCAGTGCTAAACCAACCATGCCACACGACCCACTAAAAGGAGTGTGCAAACTAGGATCTTACTAGCTCCATAGACATTACCTGTCTACTTTCCTTCAGGTCATGAAATACAATTAGGTACTGTGAAAGTTGTCCTGCATTTGTGCATAAGATAATGAATACTGTTCACATGTGAATACTGTTCACACAATTTTCAGTTATATATCCCTGAATTGAAGCATTGTCAAAGAGGTCCAAGTTTAGACTTTATTAGCATAAGTCATAATGGCGTAGCACTTACTTTACATCTAACTTTTTTTTAAAGCACTTGCATCTGTTTGACACTTTTTGGGTCCTGTGCAGTTGCATTTGACAAAACCCTGTTCACCACAGTTTGATTGAAAGGTAACAGATACCACCCTGTCGCGAATGATGGAGTCCTCTCCCAGAAGGCGCTGAGGGCATAAGTCAAACTGGTTGCGTGACAGCTTGGCCTTCAGAACTCCTGCCTTGACTAAATGGTGTACATGTCATTTTGGTCACGTTCCAAGATGACACCGAGAATGTTCCGAGGATCACCTCGACCCCTGTCTACCAGTGGAATAGGGACAGCAGCATTGTCAAGTGGTTCTCAAGGTCAATTCGACTCTGTTTGACCATGCGTTCAGCCTGGGCAAGTTGACTCGTATGGGCACCTTTTCTCTGGGCAATGATATTATTTTCTCTGCGACTCAAATCGTTTTCGGGCGATGCACCGGGGTTGACCAAAGTTACTGCTCAGCTGACAGTAGGGCTGATCTCTCTCTGGGTGCTGGAGACTGTTGACTGATGACAGCCACGTTCAGCATCGATGTCAACCTCGGCTGCATGAGAACGACAAGGTACCGGAAGGTTCGGGTCTACTGAAGGATGATGGCCACGCTCTGCATCAACGTGAACCTCAGCTGATACAAGTCGGACAGGTACAGGGGTGTTGGGGACTACTGAAGGAGGACTGGGACGTTCCGTATCAAAGTGAACTTCGGCTGATTCAGCACTGGGAACAGGACCTGGTTCATCTCCGTTTTGACCGATGGTGAGTACAGCTAACAGATCATCCTCACACTGCATCCTTTGAATTACCTCATCAGGCAGCAAGGACGATGTCAGACCTACTTTGGCTTCACATCCAAACATGGCTGCATAGGATGATTTGCGAATAACTGCATGGAAGCTGGAATTCTTCTGGAACTGGACAAACTTGATTCCAATGCTCCAATCAGTGGTGTTGTTGTCTCCCATCCATGCAACCAGCATGTCTTTGCTCTTTCCACCGTTTGCTCTTTCCACGGATCCTTGGCTCTGTGGATGTCGAGGCTTTCCATGAACGAGGACAAATTTGGGCCAGATGATTTTCAGCTCACTGATCATTTCGGCTGTGTACTCTCTGACCCATTATCACTCTGTAATATGTACGGAGCTCCGAACAAGAGAAATATGTCAGTGAGATGATGCGCCACTTCTGCTGCACGTTTTGACGACAGCGGACGCAGGACACATAATTTGGTGAGGTGGTCTTGATAGACCATGATCCATTTGTAGGAACCCTGTGCCATCGATTGCATATCAATCAAGTCCACTTGGCCGTGAAAAGAAAACCCGTCTGTCAAGATGGGTCGAACAACCACACCTTTTCTAACTGGTCGCTTTCTTTTCTTCTGGCACTCTTCACAGTACGATTTAAACAATTCAAAAGCTTCCCGTGTGATGTTAACGTATTTCTTTGCTGTTTCTTTGATCATGCGATCCCGCCCGCCATGACCTGTAGCGATGTGTGCTCAAACGTTTACGTCATAAGTATCCTCGATGGCGACGTAGTACAGGACCGGTTCATCGTCGCTCTTTCGTTTCTTTATGAGTTTTTCTATATCACCGCAGTGAAGTATCTCATATCTGAAGCAGACATATAAATGTATGCGTCAGTGGCAACTTCGGAAACGCTTTCATACACAGTTAATCTGTTAATTACTATGGTAAACTAAAGAGTGTGTTGCGGGTATCGGAAAAAGACACGAATGTATGCGTCGGAGGCAACTTAGTAACTATTAAAAACCAGCTAATCTTTTGATTAGTATTGAACACCATAGTTTGGGTTGCGATAGTCTCCGAAGTGAGCCTTCATCCCCTGCGGTGCCACAGGTGAGCAATAAGTTATGAATGTGAGAACAACAGTGTATTCCTATAAAATTATCGATTCATACGACAAAAATGTTGATTCGTGCATGACAATCAACACTTAACACATTAATCAATACAATAATACAGCAATACAACAATACAGTTATTTTTCACGAATCCACGGCTCCCCGTTGGTTACCTTATACATGTACTTACTTTGTGAGCAGGTAGTATTCATGGCGACTCTTTGTGCTGTTGCTGGACTTGGAAATATTGCTCCTTCGGTATTAAAACCCTCTTCATCTGCTTATATCTCCGATAAAGTTCGCGCTTGAATATCTCCTCCGTTGTGTCTGCCATGGTTCTGTTCGTAGCTGTGTTGATACTGTCTGATGAACTAAAGAGGGGGGAGGGGGGGAGGAATCCTCAGTTCAAGGATGGGAAGGGAAGTTAAGGGTAGTTAGCTGATGATGCAAGATGATGGTAGAGCAATGGAACTTGAAATTTAAGCGAGGAAAGATGATGGTGAAACAAGAACAAAATAACATAATGATATAACACGAGAACATTTTTTTTCGCCTGCCAGGGATTATCATAGCAGGTATGAACCCGCTATGATAGCCTGTTGCAGGTGAGACCCTCGCCTGCCTCCCTTCCAGCTCCTAGGAGCTGAGAGCGAGGTTCAGTGGGTCACTCTTTTGTTTATTTAAACGAGAGGATGTACGAGAACAGGGTGTAGCCGTGTCTGATAAATCTGTTTAGGGCAGGAGACATCCTTTGCTATGTGAGCACGCGTAATGGGCGGTGCTCACCGGGCAGAGGCCCCTCCCTACCCAGCAGATTGTCATTGTTGTTAATCTTGGCCTAATAACATATATGGAAAAGCAACAAAGACATTAAAAACATTAGAAACATTAAACATAAAACACAAAACACAGATCTAAGGGCCGGTCACATTAATCAATTCTGTCCAGGGATCCCTTTACAGAACTGGATGCTGCCCATTCTGTAAACGGATCCGAGATGAAAATCCCTCCGCAGTGTGAAAACGCTCTGTCGGTATTTTATCCCTGCCTAGAGCTGAAATATATTGCCAAAACAAAAACTATAATATAATTACTGGTAAACTCATTGCTTAGAATCTTTAAAAAAATATTATATATCATGATAAAAACAAAATTATTAGCCACAAAGATATATTGCATCGAACAACGATGTATCATTAATTGTCTATAGATAATTCAGATAAACGTTCATTTGACTAACGAACATAAACATCAACCCACTTCGATACGCTAAAAGTATATAGCTCTCTTCGGAAGTTATTTACGCCTTGTTGGATAAAGTGAAAGTCAAAGAACCGTTGTGGAACTCCATTCATAAGGATTATAAAAGCAGGAATGTGAAAAGAACATTAATGGATGAAATAAGCAATACCCGAATTAATACCCGAGCTACGCACATCAACTCTCCACAAATATGCATATTTCACTTTTCCTGATTTGTTATTTTTACCTCACATTCATAATCAAAAAATAGGTAAATCTTAAATATAGGTAAAATTTATTTTTGTAAGGGGGGGGGGGGGGGGGGAAAAATACAGCAGAAAGCCATTTTCATATTATGTCCGGGGGGGCAGGGGAATAAAGGGGAAAACCAAACCCCCTCTCTGTAGCGGGACCAGACTTCGGCGATCCAAATCTGGGGTTTCCTAGGACAGAATAGACTAGTGTGCCCCTTCGCTTTTAGGGTGGGGTTTCTAGCGCAAAAAAACTTTTTAAAAGGGTTTAATGTTGTGAATGAAAGTTTTTTTATGATGTAGAAACATGATTGTGATATGTGGTGATGATGTCAGGAGGGGTGTGGGCATTTTTTAAATTTTTGCGAAATGAGCGGGGAAAGGGGTAATTGGGATGGGGTAGGGTGGGTTTTATTATGGGGGCTTTTTCTTTGTGGAAATCATCCTCCAAACCGAGGGGGTCCGAAGGTTTTTTCCTTGCTATGATTTTTGGGTTGCGCGGGTTTCAGTTAAAGGTAAAATCGAAACAAAGCGAAATTTAAAATTAAAAAAAAAAAAATTACATTTTTACAAATGAGGTGTGTGGCCAGCCCCAAAAAACCTTAAAAGGGGGGGTGATGTGTGAATGTGCCCCCTTCCCCGGGAAAACAAAGGCCCAAAATGCAGGGTTTCCGTGGCAAAAAAGGGATCGAAAAACGATCCTTCCACGTCGGGGTGAATCTATCATCAGGGAATTATCCCCCAAAAAACGGTGTCATTTTCCCCTTGGGGATTTTAAATAACCCTTTCCCGAGTCAGGGGAATCGAAGGGATTCGTGTCTCACCCCGAGGAACCCCAAAAACTTTTTGTCAGGGGGGGTTTCATGATTTTTTTAAACACCCGGTTTCCCAACTTACAATTTTGGGGCCGGGAAGGCTTTATTCAGATTGAACAAATTGTAAAATGAAACCGGGTACGACCAAAACCAAAAAACCATGTACCCCACCCGTTTGCGGTGGCAAAGGGGTCACTTTTTCCCGTAAAAGGAAAAGGAGACCCTCAAATGCTGCAACTGGGGAGGGGGGCCCATTTTGCTGTTAGTGGTCCTGTCCCATACGAAAAAAAACCCTGAAGGCAAAACGGAATAGATTTTGGGGAAAAAAAAACCTGCTCCTTCCCACGCCCCAAAAACAGTTTTTCCCAAACCCGCTCGACTAGCACACCCCCGACGGGCTGCTTACCCCAGGACAACTTCCCCCCACCCCCCCCCAATTCAACAAAAACTACTCCTAAAAACCAAAACCCCAAAAAAACAAGCCATCTTCACTCGCTCTCATCGCGAAAAAATAAAATGAAAAATTCGCAAACTTGTCCCTATCATGCACAGAAAAAGGGTTTCCCCGCATTTTTTTGCCCTGGGGAATTTCAAAGACGAAAATCTATCCTTCCTGAGTACGCCAACCCACAAACCACAGCAACGAGGTGTAAACACGCCCCACACCCTCATTGCTCCACCAAATCCCCTCGTTTGAACCACAATACAACAAACCCAAAAAGAAACGTACAACCCTTTAACACTACAAAAAAACCAACCAACCAAAAAGATCTTCCCACCTAAAAAACACGCCAAAATAAAAAAAAAGACCCCCAGCCCCGCAGCCCGCCGTTATCGAGGGAGACCCCTCCTTGACGACGAGAGTAGCAGCTCCGAGACGCGTCGAAGTCGTTCCCGAACCCGGGGGAAGGGCTCCCCCCCCCCCTTGGAGGCAGCCGTTGTCGTCTCCCTTCTGGGGGGCGTTTGGGAACAGCGCGGGGTTTGGGAATTTGGGTCCCCGTTCCAGGACTTCCGCCCTGTTCCTGTTGCAGGACTCTACCCCTGCCCTTGGGGAGCTGCTGATCGAGGCTCGATCACGGAACCGTACCGGGATCAATGACCCAAGCAAGGTAGGCCCAGGAAAAGGGGTTCCCTGATGACATCTAACGATCGTTCAGGAAAATTTAAAGGCCCCTTTTTTTTACGATCCGAACATTTTTACGATTTTCTGAAAAAGAACGTCCAGATGTGGCCCCCTCCTGAATTCTATTCCGTCACTAATGGCTTAGAATTGGCACTATGGCTACCATCCAGGAAATCAGGGAAGATTGGAAAATGGGTTCCTGTATCCTCAAAAATCCCCGCGTGAATAAGTTTCTCCCCCTCCGTTCAGCCCCCGACTTCAGGGCGTCGGGTTATCACCCCACGGGCCCCCTTTCCCTTTTCCACCCTATATAAAACCTAGGATTAATTTACCTTTGCAGATTTTAAAAAATTTTTAATTTTTATACAAACCTCCCAATCCTCTTTGCCAGGATATAAAACGCTGCCCACACGACACTACTGGTAGGCAACTTATTCTATTTTTGAACCAAAAGACTCCATACAAGACCCGACTTTTTCACCTCATACAAAAATAAAAAAAAGGGCCCCCTGATTGTTTTGGGAAAACAGGGCACCATTTGCCTATCACACAACCCCTACAACCCGGTCCAAAACGTTGGTTCGCCCAACCCCATCAAATAAAAATTTCCACACACCCTACTAAACAAAAAAAGCGATCTTTGGGGATAAAAAAGCAGACGGGGAATCTTTTAAAATCTAAATTAAAACAAAACTTTGATTTCAATCTGAAGGGTTTGTTTCCCCAAACAATAGAGGGGCTTTGGGATTACATCTTCGCCTCATCGCCTCAACTATTTGAGCACCCCCCCAGGCCTCAGTATAAAAAACGAAATTCATTTCAGCCTCTGAAAGGACAAAACGTTCCTGACCTGTTTTCGAAGTCGCACTAAAAATTTTAAACAGATTAAACCATGTTCGATGTGACTTATCTATTTAAAAACACTCTCGATAGTTTTGATAAAGACGACAAAATATTGGCCACATTTATTTAAAAAAGAGAATAAAACAAGTTCGCAACCATGGTAATTTTGTAAAAAAAAATTAAACAATTAAAAGGCGTAACTTCCCCCCCTTTTTCCCACCTCATTCACAATAACGTCTCAGTCCCATGGTGTTATTAATTTTTTTGAAGAACAGGGGCCCCAAGTTTTCTACCCTCACCCTCTTCATCCCTGTTCACTCAAAAATTCAAAAAATTGGGTTCCCCGGGAGTAAAGAGAACGGGTAGAAACTAAACCAGACCCAAATTTATCCGACTGTAGCTGGACGAACCTCGAACTCAAGCCCCATCTCGTTAGGAAGTAAAGAAAAAAATAAGATTTTTTCCTCGTGGGCCCGGGCTCCTCACAATGGGACCCTGAAAACCTTATAAAAGCTTTGATGCCTTTAAAACGCCTCTCTCGCTTCCGCTATTTTCCCTCTCCTTTAAGACTGCTTTAGGGGCCCTCTTTCCTAACCACAAAAACCTTACTCCCAAAAAATTTTTACCGCCCTTTTTAGTCTCTCGGGGGATGGGGAAAAAATTTTTTCGAAAAAAATCATAGAAACTCGACAAAGGTGGTATCTCGGCCCATAACCTTCTCTCACAAAAAACCATTCCTTTTGCTCGCATCGCTCGCGCAAAAACGCACTCAAATCCCACAAATTACATAAAAACAAAGACTGACGACTAAAGACGGTTTGTCACCAAAGATGTTGAGGGGCCCTTTCGAACGGTCTGGCTGCTGGCCTGAAGTAAAGCTGTGCACCAAATTTAATTTTCCCCCCTAAACTAAAAATACTCTGCAGCTTTCTAGATAACCGCGGGTTAAAAAAAAATTAAAAAACAAAGTTTCAGGCCCCTTTTAAATGCACGTTTGAGTACCTAGGGCAGCTCCCAGGAAAACCTTTACAATTATAAAAAAAACGCCCTTTCCCAGACTCCATACACCAGACTCATTCCACCCTTTTATGCTGACGACGTACGCCTTAGCCAACCAAGGGGGCTTTCGGGTGTCGTTCAGGCATTAATGCGACTCGAACCGCTCGAGATGGGCGAAAATAGCGTATCAAGACTAACGAACAAAAACAAAATTCTCTTGTAAGCCCGAAAACTTCCCCTTAACAACTTTACCTCAACACCTTTGACGCCTAAACACTTCTCCAAAAAACAGACCCCTTTTACCATCCTTGGTTTAACCTTTTTACATTTTTTCGTTTTTATTTACATATAAATTCAAAAGCCGCCTTTGGGAAAAAAACCCTTCATTCGCTTTAACGATTTAAAAGTGCGACCCCACGCCGAAGCTGCATCTATACAAACACAAAAACCCTCCTCACAACACACCATTGCATCACACAAACAGCATGCACTAACAAACGCAAATTCCCCGCTTTTTCAGAATGAACAATCAATGGGTTTATTTGGAAGTTGGGATCAATTTACTGCAACATCTGAAATCATGAGGAAACTTCTCTGCTTCCCCTGAAAAATCGAGTGACGTAGGTTGGGCTGTAAAAAAGACAAACAAACTCCATGCTTGGGATACCGAGGTGGATAGACTCGAACCATCTTTCGTTCCCGGGTGGAGATCGGGTTTGGGGCCCTATTTTTTTTTTTTTGGGATGGGACGAAAAAGTGGATGCAGTTTTTTTGGCTCGGCCCCCCATCCTTTGAAGCCACTCCTAAACCTTCATTTTTCTCTTTCCCCCCTTCCCCATCCCTTTTTTTTTGTTTTTTGTTTTTGTTTTTTCGTTCTGTTCCTTTTTTAAAGTAGTTTTCTTTTGGTTTGCTTTTTTATTTTTTTAAAAAAATATTTAACCTCCCCTTTTCCCCAGCCATACCCCCCCACCCCCGCCCCCCTTTATCCTTTGCCCAAACGTGGCCCTAACACCTTTTTCCCTTTTCCCACCATCCCACTGTTTTGGTTTTTCCCCATGTGAACTTACTGCTATACGTTCCAAACCATAAATCCTTTGTCGTAAGATTTATGCGAGCCCAGAAAGAATGTCAGGGGCCGAGGTGTTATCCAAAACCCTGACGTGGCCCCCAGGGGGGGCCTGCCCGCCGACGAAGGGGGAAACCTTTTTGACACAGGCGGAATTTTCCAGCCCCGTTTGCGACCCCTTCTGCTTCAACCCACTTTAACCACGTTAGTGAGGGATAGCCCCCGGTGCCACGGCGGGAGGCCCCCTGCCCAGAGCACAACGCAGATGGGGGCCTAAAATGTTAATTTTACCCCCTTTCCCCGTTAGCCGGAAAACCCCCTGCTGTTCGCTGTCGGGGTCCGGGGGCCGCGCGCCCCGACCACTTCCCACGGAACATCGGCGCGCGAACCTTTGTGAGGGGACCGCTCAAGGTCGTGGGGATCGACCTTACGCACCGAGAGTTGGGGGGACCCCCCGGGCGCACAGCTGTGTGGGGGGGGGAAAAAAGTGCACCCGAGGACACACGCACCGAAAACAAAGGGTTTAAGATGGGGCCGGGCCCCCCTCACCCTTTTTTCCCCCTTTCAAAGAACCCCCACAACATTTCCCCCAACCCCCTGGTGCTGGGTTAAGCCCTGGTTTTCCTTTTTTCTACTATAATCATTTTTCCCTCTCCTTATCCCCCTTTTCCCTTCCCACTCTCTTCCAAAATTTTGTCTTTTGTCAGGACCTGCCTTCCGTCACACACCTTCCGGGATCACGGGCCTGCCTTCTGTCGGCTTGCTGACCGTCGCTCCTTCTCCGGCATGTCCCCGGCATTTTTCGACCCTTTCCAAAAAAGACGGTCTGGGGAAAAAGGGCCCCTGAGGGAAATACTGCAGGAAAGGGAAAGCTAGGCTTGAAGGGATGGCCTTTTTGCATTACATTAGGAGCAGGGAGGATCAGATCGGCAGCAGGCCCTGTCTACCCAAAAAGGGGGTACAGAGGGGGCAGACCCCGGAGTCGCACATGGATGCGATCCGTTGTCCCCAAAGGAACCGTCGCAGCGGGAAAACCCGCGGCAAAGACAAACAAAAGCGTAGGAACCCCGGGGAACGGGCCCTCGAAGCAGGCGCAGTCGGGTGCCTCAGCCGACGGGGAAAACCCGGCACGACTGCACGTAAATCAAGGAGTACCGCCGTTGCATGTCCGCTGTACAACTGGTTTGGTGCGGGATGTTTCACCCGAACGACCAGTTGGGGTGGGGTGCCTGCCCGAGGAAATTTGGGGGGTTCAATTGCCACAGGAGTTTTCACGCCCAGGATACCCTGGAGGGGCTGCCCGCCCCGGAAGGACCCGGAGGGAATACCGGCCCAAGGGTACCCCGGGGAGTGCCTGCCCAGGAAGGCCGGGGGATCTACCCGCCGAGGACGCACAGGAGCAACTGGTGGGGGCGGGTCGTGCACCCGAACGACCAGTTGGGTGGGGGTCCCCCCCAAGGGTCTGGGGGGCATCGGCTGCCCGGGGGAGCTGCCTGCCGGGACATGCCGGAGAGCTGCCTGCCGGGATATACCGGGAAAAGAGTTGCCTGCCGAGGACATCCCGGTGGAGATGCCCCGAGGACATACCGGAGGAGCTGCCTGCCGAGGACATCCGGGAGGAGCTCCTGCCAAGGAGACCCGGAGAAGCCCCCGGGGAGAAGGGACCTTTTGGGGGAGCGAGGGGGTGCAGCAACGGAAAAGGCAGGACCGTGATCCCCGGAAGAGTGGGGTTTGAGGGAAGGACAAGTCCTGGGGCCACATCCCCCGCCGGATGTTGGACCTCGGACCCGCGTTGGGGGCTCTAAAAATAATCTCCAATTCTTAAAAGATTATTTTGAAGAAGAAAGGAAGATATCTCCAACTGCAGATTATGCAGGCCTTTGCGGATGTTTCCCTAAACCCAAAGGGGGCTTAGGCCCCTTCCCCTATTGGCTCGTACCCCTCGTGGGCAACGAGGGATGCGCCTTTACATTGGGGCGGCAAAAAAAGGAGCCCAGCCAAAAATTATGCATTTGTCCCGGACTTTTACCTTTTGTCCTTCCGCCCTGTGACCCCGCTTTCCCCGCTGGATCCCCCTTTCTCTCTCTTTTGTACATATTCCTTTATGTATGATAGGGGGGTGTATGCCCTTTGCAGTAAACCTTTTTTTTTTTCCCCTGGTGTTTTTCCGTTTTCTGACCCCTCTGATTTTCCCTTTTTTAAGTGAACCAAAAAATATAATATAATTTTTAATTATATATATAATTATTTTTTATATAATATTAAAAAAATAAATTCAAATAAAACAAAAAAAATTAAAAATTATTAAAAATAATATAATAATAACAAAAATTAAAAGAAAAATAATTAAAAAAAATAATAAAAAATAATAAAAAATATTAAATTTTTGTTTTTATTCGACAAAAGGGGAAAAGGGCCCCGATCCAACGGCCACCGAGGCTACAAAAAAGGGTTTTTAAGGCCTACAACCTTCTCTAAAGGAATTGCCCAAAGGAAAGAGGGATCCCAACAACTCAAGGGGAAGGGAGACAAACACAAATCCCGGGTTCAAATTTTGGGTGTCCCATTTCCCCCGTAAACCATCCCTCGGCCCCCACGTCGGCCTGGGGGCCAACCCCCCTCTGGGGGGGGTTTGCTCCTCCAAAAACCCGGGGGCCCTTTTTTTAAAAACCCTTTTTTCCCCCCGGTGAGGGTTCCCTTTCCCCGGCGTTTTCCCCCCCTTGGCAGGGGCAGCTTCTCCCCCCCCCAAAATTTTGTTTCCCCCCGGCCCGGGCAGCTCCTCC
>NW_023639971.1:5000-11684 GCF_015228065.2 Penaeus monodon
TATATATATATATAAAAATATATATATATATAAAATATATATATATATTTTATATATAATATAAACACACCAACACACACAAAACCACACAAAATTAAAAATATATAATAATATAATAATATAATTATATATAATATATAATATATAATTATAATAACACAACTATGTGTTGGGGTGTGTGGGTGTGTTTGTTGTGATTTTGTGGTGTGTTTGGGGGACGTATGGAATACTAAAGCATCTTTAGGAAAAAAAAAATATTACAGAATTTTTTATAATGTTGGGTGTTATTCATATTAACATACATACACACAACACATGTAAGGGATGATATAATTTTTTACACATAAAAAACACCACACAGATAATATATATATTTTATATATAAAATTAAAAATTTTATAATATATATTAAATATATATATTATATATATATATAAATATATATATATTAATATTTTTTTATATTTGTGTGTGTGTGTGTGTGTGTGTGTTTTTTGGAAATATTTTTGTTTATTAAACACACATATTTATGTTATATATAGGTGTAAAGTAATTTTTGCATGTATATATATATACATATTAGCTATACCCGTCTATATACAATCTCTCTATCTAATAAACACACACACACACACACACACACAAACACACACACACACACACACACACACACCACACACACACCACACACACACACACACACACACCACATACACACACACACACAACACACACACACAAAACACACACGCATATGTATATATATATAGTATTTTATATATAATATATCTATATATATATATATATAATTATATATATATAATATATATATATACAACTAGTGTGTGGTGTGTGTGTGGTGTGTGTGTGTGTGGTGTGGTGGTGTTTTGGAGTGTGTGTGGGGTGAGGACGTATGGATATACGAATACATCTTTAGACATAGTAATATAAATATGATTACAGATATTTCTTTTTAAAATGTTGGTGTGTGTATATACATATAAATAACATACATACACACACACACATGTCTGGGATGTATTAATTTTACACATAAAAACACAACACAGATATATATATATAATATATTATATATATATATATATATATATAATTTTATTATATATATATTATATAAAATTTATTATATTTTGGTGTGTGTGGTGTGTGTGTGTGTTTGTTGGTAGATATTTTTGTGTATATATATACCACTATTAGTTAACATAGGTAAAAAATTTTTCTGCATGTATTTAAAAACAAAGTAGCATATACCGTCTTATATCAATCTCCTTTTCTACATAAACACACACACACACACACACACAACACACCACCACACACCACACACACACACACACACCACACAAACACACACACACACATACACAACAACAACCACACACAATCACACACGCATATTATATATATATTATATATAATATATATATATATATATATATATATATATTTATATATATAATTTAATATACAACTTGTGTGTTTGTGTGGGGTTTTTTGTGGTGTTGTTGGTTTGGGGGGTGGTGAGGACGTATGGAATATAATGCACTTTTGAGTTATAAATATGATTAAGTATTTTCTTATATATGTATGGGGTGTGTATAACATATATATATAAAATACATACACAACAAAAGTCTAGTATGTATATATTTTCACACAAAACACACCAACAGTTATATATAGATATATAAAATTTTTTATATATATATTTATATTATTTTAATAATATAATTATATATTTAATTTATTTAAATTTGTGTGTGTGGTGTGTGGTGTGTGTGTTTTTGGTAGATTTTTTTTTGTTAATTTTCACAACATATTTTATTTTTACATAGGTAAATATATTCTGCATTATAATTTTACATTGTTGATATACCTGTCTTATATCAAACCTCTTTACATAAACCCCACACAAAACCCCACACACACACACACACACCCCACCACACACCACACCACACACACGCATAGTATTATATATATAATTTTATATATATTATTATAATAAAATATTACACACACAACCCCACAACACACACCACACACACAACACACACACACACACACCACACACATATATATATATATAATATATAATATTATAATATATTAATTTTTTAAAATATATATAAATATATATATGTTATATATATATGTGTGTTTGTTGTTGTGTTAATATGTGTGTCGAGGTAGTCGTGCGGCGGAGTGGTGTGTGTGGCGGGGGGTGCGTGGTGCCAGTGTGTGTGTTTTTGGTTTTGTGTGTGTGGTGTGTGTGTGTGTGTGTTGTTTTGTGGTTTGGTGTGTGTTTTTGTGTGTGTTTGTGTGTGGGGTTTGTGTGTGTGTTTTGTGTGTGTGTTTGTGTGTGTGGTTTGTGTGTGTTTGGTTGTTGTGGTGTTTGTGTTGTTTGTGTGTTGATATATAATATTATATTTAAATATATATATATAATTATGTGTGTATGTTTGTATATTATATATATAAATATTATATGTATTATTAATAGTTATGTATTTTAAGTATATGTTTGTATATGTATTATATGTATGTATATATGTATTATTATATATATATATATATTATTATATATTTTTATATATATAAAATAGGGATAAAAATAGGTTTTATAATATGTATGTATAATTTTATATAAAATCATATATTATAAATATATAAAATATATATTTTATATATATATGTGTGTGTGTGGGGTGGGGTGGGTGTGTGTCTGTGTGTGGGTTCTGTGTGTGTGGGGTGTGTATGCAAACGATTATACGTTAAAAATATATGTTTTTATAAATTCCCATTTCATTATATCCCCTTTGTGTGAGTGTGTGATATATAAATATATATTATATATATTAAAATATATATATTTTAATATATATATATATAAAATATATACTTTTAAAAAAATAAAGGATATTTTAATATATTAAAAAATTTTTTATAATTTGATCTTAAATAAAATGTTTTTTAAATTTTATATTTTATTAAAAAAAATATGAAACAACATAAGTCTATTTACCCCACCAAAACATTTCACACACAAACACCTACCCCCATACACATACCACACCACACAAACCCACACACCCCACACACACACATATTTTATAATTTTATATATATAAATATATAAATTTTATATATATATATAAAAATATATAATAAAATATATATATGTTTAAATAAACGTATATATAACCTATACATAAATAGTAATAATATATTATATATATATAATAAATATTTTATATATATATATATAAAAATAATATTTTTTATAATTTATTGATCTATAGGGATATTTTTATATTAAACTATATATTTATATATAGTTACTTAAATAAATGTAATAATTTTATTTATATGTTTTATATATATTTTATATATATTTAAAATATATATTAAAATAAATATTTATAATTATATATAAATTTTAATTTTATATATATATATATATAATATAATAATTTATATATAAAAAATAAAAATGCATAAAATTTTTTGCACCCCCAACCCCACAAACACACACACACCCCCCAAAACACACACAAACAACACAAATACACACCAAAACCCCGCCACACAACACAAAACCACACACACACCCCAAAAACCCCAATATATAATACATTTATAAAAATTTTACAAAATATATATATATAAAATTTTATATAATTTTTATAATAATATATTAATACAAAACTATATATTTTATATATATATTATATATATATATATATATAATATATAAAATATATTAGTATAGATATAGATACAGATTTTAAAATATAAGTATGTATGAAAAAATTATACATACACACACACACACTAAAATAATTATATATAAAATTTTATATTATATAAAATATATATATATATATATTTTATATCTATAATATATTATAAAAAATATATATTATATATATATATATTTTATAATTTTGTTTTTTAATTATAAATATTTTAAAAAAATTTTAAAAAAAATATACAAAATATAAAAATATATATATATTATCTTATATATATTATATATATATATATATTATAATATATATATATATTATAATACATACATTTCATACCCCAAAAATACCCCCCACATACACACCCCACACCCCACAACACCCACACACATATAAAAATATATAAATTTTTATATAATTTTATATATATAATAATTTTTATATATATATATATATATATAATTATATATATTAAATAATTTTATATATATATTATATATATATATTTTAAATTTTAAAAAATATATAATATATAATATTATTATTTTATATAATTATATATAATATATAATATAATTTTTCTTCCTTTTAAAGGTTGGTTAAAGTTTTGAGCCCCCGTGGTCACAGCATGATAGTTTTTTTTTTTTTTTTTTATGTTTTGATCTCTTGGGTAAGAGTGGGGAGGGTCCCCCGTTTCCCTTTTCCCACTATCAATAATAATAAAAATGTATTATTCATAAGATCACCTATAAGTAGAACTAAAGGAATCTAATGAATTTAAACGGCTTAAATTAGGTAAGATACTTGGTAGGAATAATTGAATCAGTTGCTACTATCATAATCTTATTTTATTATTCCATATATAATAATCTTGACTTTATAGTAGTTTGAGTCAACAATTACATTTGAATCAACTACATATATTTTTTTATATTATGTAATATATTTTATATTTAATCATTTAAATTGTAAGTATATATTTAATTTATATATTCAAGCTGGAAGAGGACCGCATCATATTCCATCTTAAAAAAATAGGAGTCCAGATAGTACTGCATCTTATTCCTCGCTGTTCTGGCTAGGATCGGCTCAGAAGAGATATGGCATCAAACAGACTTCCAGTGGAAATAGTGAGCCCTCCATGAAGTGACCTGATGGGTTCTAAAAGGTGGGCATGAGCATCAGGCAGCATAGTCTGCAGCCTCTGTATCAGCAACCAGCGTTATGTCACTTCCTGTGGTATATTCATAGACCTATAGAGGTTTTGATTAGCAAGTTCTTTGACTTTCAGGTCAGACTCGTGATCCAGAGCTGAATCAAGGGAAAGTCTTGCCTGGCTAGTGGATGGGGAACTAACTTTAGGCCAACAGAACTAGCAATGTTTCAGATTCCAAAGTCACTTATCAATACATGCAAAAGAAAAGTAAGCCCTCCAAAGAGATGGGGACCTCCATTGTCCAGCATCTGATGTTCCTGATTTTACATACACTCCCGTGGTGCAAGATATACTCCATATCAAACTGACCTAGCAATCATCTCACTGAATGAGACACTGCCTATAAGCCCATATCTGGATCTGTACCTGATATGGTCTGTAGGAGGATATATAGATCTTGTCAGCCAATTATTAAAGTGTGACTGAACTAGAGACTGTTCAAGGCACAATTCTTAGATTAGTGAATTTGGACTTAGATGGTCAATCTTTCAATTTACTTTGTAAATATTGACCGAACTTGCCTTCTTTAAAAAGATGGTTCTGTCTTAGTTGATCCGACAAAGCTAGACTGCTGTCTGAGCATGTCTGGGAGCCATAGATCCAGACATAACTGAATCGATCTTCTACGTACATGCCACTTAACTCTGATTTGACTCCACTGTTGCAAGGCAGTATAGCCATATTGAGATTTACTGGGACCAAAATGAACTGCAGGTCATTCACTTAGACTCAAGTTGTGATGAAGGTCATCAGACCTCCGTTTCCATGAGTAAAGCCTTCTCCCCTGAATCACGATTGAAATCTAATGGCACGTCAGTCCTTCAAAATCATCCAACCACCCCAGACACAAACATGGACAAAATACAGTTAGGTTTAATGTGCTATGGGTCTCAAAAGACAACTATTTACCAAGGGTTGACTCCCACCTACCTGAACGGGTTTGTCCTGAAGCCCGAGTGTGGCACCAACCTTGATGAGTCACTGTTATGAGCTTGTCAGGGGATTTGACTCAGTACAGACCATGCCTAGTCTAAAGAACTTTGAAGTGTCAGTTGTAGCCCACTCTCCGCGGTAACTAAACCTACTCACAATGGATCGTAATTCGATCCCTTAAACCCATCTGAGGTGCTGCTTTGGAGCAAGAGTATGCCACAATCATGAGGATAACAAAGTAACAGCTCCTCGCTACAGACAGCAGTTGGTAGATATGGGAGCCCATACCCACAGCATCCTGGGAAGGACACGGTGGTCTACAGCAGATCTTCAGGCAGTCCATTGAACTGTCTACAGCAAGCTCACCCAAGGACCCCCCTAACGGAAGCCGCCTTGCCGCGGTGGGGGGGGTTGAGGTCCCAATGATCTGGTGAGCCGGACCAGAGGGCTACCCATACTGGAGGGGTCACCAGTGAGGGATTAGACAAAATGGCTTCCTGGTGCACCAAGGCCTATGAGAGGGGATGGTGCACCCACCCTGGTTCATTCCATCTTGGACCAGGGAGAACTCTCCCACGTGTTTTTGCCGTGCGTGGCATCCCGTATTACCAGGAGACAGGAGTCCTGGAGGTTGAGCGATGCTGCACGCTGCGCCCTGCAGTTAGCAACACACCTCTTTGGTCCTTTATTTGGTTAGACGGGTGGCTTGATCAAGGCCCGGTCAAGTCAATCGGCTGGTCAAATATGGCTAGGTCAAGCAGCCTA
>NW_023639972.1:0-11683 GCF_015228065.2 Penaeus monodon
GGGGGGTTGAAACACAGTCAGGTCGGGAAGGGAGGGATTTGAACACAGGTGCAGATTGCTAGTGATGACTCCGCTGCACTAGCATGAATACAACTATCAGTTCAATTTGATAATTAAGAAGCAAATGGAGAACTATGGAAGGCAATATCAGAACAAAATTGTCGTATGATTAATAATAATAATAATAATATTAATAATAATTTAGATTGATTTCATTTGTCACAATGGAGATTCTTGGTGTGACATATTGCATTTCATTTTGCTTCTAAATTATCCCATGTGCAAGGAATGGCTGGGGTTACCATCCACTGGTGGCATGGGATTTGAACACAAGTCAGCAAGATTGCTAAACATGATCATTATTTCTGCAACAGCATGAATACAGTATATGAAATTTGAGAATTATGGAATTATGGAAGGGCGGGGTCATCAGGTGATTTTAATTTTTGAGAAGGTTGCTCTGTATGTGAACTCATGCACATAAAACTAGTCATTTTAATCATCCTCATTTAATAGGACTAAACCCATTTTTATGTAAAGAATATAGGTATATAGGTAAATCAAACCAGGGGCAAAAGGTTAAGTATACAAAATGATCAGATGCCTGGGTGAGGTCAAAATTATATGTATTTATGGTACCTACAGCCTATGGTAGCATCCACAGGTTGCATTCTTTTTGGAAACACATGAAAATGGTGCAGTAGTGAATGCATAAGACCAATTTTAAATTCCTAATAGTTTTTTACGTGGCGAATGTATAAGACCAACTTCAAAATTCCATATAGTTTTTTATTTTAGAGTGGATATCATTGTGTACTATCATATTCAACAGGAAATAATCAATATTTCATTTATTTTCCCTGAAGTTTAAAATTCTGTCCCCCAGGTGGCCTTCATATTGAAGTAGTACTCTTTAAAACGGAAACAACCAATTTCAAATAAAAAAAAATTGTTGACAGTGGAATGTACCAACCATTAGAGTGAATCCAAACCAAAATATTATCATTTGTAATTTAATTTTTTAACATTAGTGCTTCATACTTGGTACACATATAGACCCCTACATAAGCTACAGCATACTACAGGGAGTCTCGATGGAAAGCATATTACAAGTATAAATGTATACAAAATCAAAATTCTTGAAGAAAAACCACACAAAATATTTTTTCATAATCACTGTGATTTTCATTTTTCCTGATATTGGTATAAAAATGTTCTCTGGACATTCACGAACTCATTTCTATGCACAATGTCATTATTAAATGCTGTATGCAAAAATTTAAAAGAGTAAAAGGGCCAGGGGGGGTCCGGGGGCCCCAAATTCTCATAAAAAATATACTTGTTGGAAAAAAGCCCTGGGCCCCCCCAAAAAAACCAATTTTTGGGTACATCCCTCATTTGGCAAAAAAATATTTTTCATTAAAACAAAGAAAAGAGTAAAAAGGCGAACAGGATACTTTTTAAAATTTGGGTCACTGGTGGCTTTTGTACAAATGGGAGCCATATTGTGGGAAAACAAATTTTAAAATAAAATCACAAGGGCACGTTTAAGTAGGGACCTTTAAAACCTGGCTCCCTGGGTTTTCCCTCCTCCCCCCCGGTATGGGGCAGGATTGTAGTATGGAGAGAAAAAAAAACAAATTTTTAGTTTTCCCCTGCTTTCCTTGCTATTTTACACACAAACATATTTGTTAATAACCTTTTTAGCCGGAAAAACCCACTGCCCCTTTGAAACTATATGTGGGTTGGGTTTCACCTATGATTTATTTTGTAATTTAATGCAAAATGACCAAAATATAGATACCCCGGTATTCTTTTTATTCCTTTCCCCCAAAACCAAAAATTTTGGGTAGTATAATAATACAAAATACCTCTTAAATTTGGTACCAAGTAAAAAAACACTTTGATTTCCCTTGGGAAATTTAAATTTGTTTTTTAAAAACATCAAAAACTAAAAATAAAAAACTTCAAGTTTTTTGAATCTCTTCTGCTTATCAGCTGGTAATTTTCATCTACAGGTACACCAAAACTCTTTTTATATAAAATCAACTTTTTCACCAAAAAAAAGAAAAACCAGGGAAAATTTTTTTCC
Organism: Penaeus monodon; assembly: GCF_015228065.2. Lineage (NCBI taxonomy): Eukaryota > Metazoa > Arthropoda > Malacostraca > Decapoda > Penaeidae > Penaeus > Penaeus monodon. The sequence continues at coordinate 2,093 of NW_023639972.1, forward strand.
TTTTTCTTTCCGGGTTTTTTTTTACAACCCCTTCAGCCCTTTGCCGCTCTTTATTGCCTTTTCCATGAAAGGATCCTGTAAATTTTAAAAAATTATCCGAGATCTTGCCGGGCTACCGAGCAGATTTCCTTTTGAAGCCGCTTGTCCCCTTTTGGGAAACAAAGGCCTTTTTTGGGCTCTCCTTTTGGTTGGGTTTTTGGGCCCTTTTTTAAGGGGTATCTTTTTGCAAAAAATGTAGCTGTATCAACATTCGGGGGTTAAAAAAAATTTCTTTTGAAAAAATGAAGTAAATATCCCAAACAGTTTTTTAATAAATTAAATTTATTTAACCCGGAACCTTTCCCTTCCTTGGGTTTTAAAAAAATAAAATGGAATTCTGATTTACATTTTAAAAAATATGCCCTTTTACTATTTTTTAACAAAAAGAGTAAAATTTCATATAAAATAAATATATTTTATATTTTAAAATTATTATAATTTTATATATAATTTTTTTTTATATTTTACTTTATTATATATTTATTTATATATTAAAAATATATCTTTATTTTTTACAAAAAATTTTAAATATATTAAAAATATTATAAATATATATACCCTTTAAATTTTTTATTTGATTTTTTATGTATTTTGTATATAATTTTATTATAAAATTTTTATATATATAATATATATATATATAATTAAAATAAAATATTATATAAAATTTAAAATCTTTAAAAACATTATAGTTATTTTTCATATTAACTTTTTATATTAATATTAATACCTCCCCATATTATTATATATAAAAGTAGATTAGATTTTAGTTATATAAAAAATATATTTCATATATTCTTTATTTTAATATTTCTTAATAAATTAAAACTTTTCCCTATATTAAAGACCAAAATGATCATAAAAAAAATAATTATAAAATTTATCTTTTTTATATAATATTAATATTAGTTATTTTGATTTATTTATATTAAAAATTTTTTACAAATTTTATAAAAAATATTATATAATTTTATATTAAATTTTAATTCTTATATTATATTCCCATATATTTAAACTTTTATTTTATATCTATATATTATCTTTTATATTTAAAATGATTGGATATTCCCCTGTACCTTTTTATATTAATTTATAAACTTATATGTTTTAATTCTTTTAAAATTTTATATACTATATAATATACAAAATTTTTATAAATATATTAAACTTTTATAAATTTAAATATTTAAAATAAAATATATATTAAATTAAAATATTTTTTATAAAAATTTTTAAAAATTTTGTAATTATTTAAATTTTTGTTTATATATAAAATTTATTCATATATACCAAATTGATAAAATAAATTTTTAAATATTTTATAAAGTAAATATATGTAATTTAAAGTTTATATATATATATTCAAAATTAAATAATTTATATTACCCAAAACAAAAATATATGTTTTGTATATAAAATATTATTATATTTTATATAAAATTTTATTTATATTTTAAAATATCTATATATATCATCCTATATATTTCTTATAATTAAAAATATTAAAAATATTTTTCATATATATATTTTCCCTTATTATTAAAATACCTTAAAAATAAATATATTAAATTACTAATTTTTAAAAAAAATTTATAATTAATAAAAAATATAAAATTTTAAATTTTAATTAAAATATATTAATGGAAATATAAAATATAACAAAATATTATAATATAAATTAAAACATATTTTTTATAAAATACATATATTATATTATATTTTATTTATATATATAAAAATATTACATATTATAAATTAAATTTTTTTTTAAAAAAAAAAAAATATTTTTAAAAATTACAATAGATATATATTCAAATTCTGGGATATATATAAAAAATATAAATTCATAATAAATATTTTATATACAAATAATATATATTATATTTTTATATTAATTATTTAATTTTATTATATATACATTATATAATGAAAATTTTAAAATATAAATTTTATTCTAAAAATAAAATAAATTTTATTTAGTTTAAAATTTAAAAGATAAAAATTTTAAAAATATCTATATATATTATTATATTATTTATATTAAACTATCCCATATATATAATAATATAATCTATATTAAAATTTTTTACTTTTTTTTTTTTATATAAAAAATTTTAGGATATATTTTTATATAAAATATTTCTTTTTTGGGTTTTTTTGTTTTGTTTAAAAATTATATATTGATATCTATATATATATATTAATTTTTAAAAATATATAGTTATTTTAGGGATATAATATATATTTTATATTATTTTAAAATTTTATAAAAAAAAAAAAAATGTGATATTTATATTGGATTATTTATATTGAAAATTTTAAAAAAAGTTTAAAGAATAATAATAATTGTAAATGTTTTAAAATTTTTTTTATATTTTAACCCCTATTAAATTGTTATTTACCCTTTTCCCTTGATATATAATTATTTTTTTTTAATAATTTTATATTTTACATTACCATATTACATCAAACCCTTTCTAAGAGAACAATTTTAGAAATTTCCCAAATTTTCCCCCCCCAAAATTTTAAAAAATTAAAAACAAAAAAATCCCTTTTCCTTTTCTTTTAATTACTCCAAACCCTTATTTACCTATTTCATCTTTTAAAAGGGGACCCTCAACAAAAAAAAAATTTTTAACAAAATTTTATTAACCCAAAATTTTCCCTTTTTTATCCTTTCTTTTTAAATAAACTAAAATAATATCTTTTTCAACACCTTTCTCTTCCCAAGGAAAAATTTTAAACCTACTTTTTTCTTTCCCCCTCCCCCCAAAAACCTTCTTTGAGCCCCCCCTCGGGCCCCCTTTTTCCAAATTTTTTCAAAGTGGGAGAAAGCGAAAAAGAAAAAAATTCAAAAACCCACGTTCAAACCTTTTTCTTCCCCAAATCCCCAAAAGCCCCCCCCCCCAAAAGCCCCAAAAAACCCCATGGGGGGAAAAAAGCCAAATAAAATTTTCATTGTTTTTTACACTGGTTTTTTTTCCCCTTCTTCCCTTTAAACGTATTTTTTTTTCATTGGTTTTTTGAAAACCGGGCCCCCCCCTTGGGCCAACCCGCAAACGGGAAAATTTAAAATGGTTTTTTTTAAAATTTTTCGTTTTCCCTGGGGAAAAAAATTTTGCGGGCCCTTTGGGGTTGGTACTGGGAGGGTCCCCATTCCCTTTCCACGGAGAGTGCCGTGGTACCTTTTTTGGTAATCTTTTCTCTCTATTTTTATTTCCCGGGGTTAGGACCAGCACTTTACTTGGGGTGGGTTTTTCCCCCCAGTGGCTAGTAGGCAAAACGAAGGGGAAGTTTTCCCTTTTTCCAATGAAACAAGGGCGGTCCGGGTTTACTCGAAACCCCAGATACTCAGATTGCCCCTCATGACAGTTCCCCAGTCCGACGCTCCCAAACCCTTCGGCCCCCGCGGCCCCAAGAAAAATATATATAAACATGATCTTTAATTTTAGTTTTTCCCTGTTGTTTTAAACCCTTTTGGGGTTACTCAACGTTAATTGGTTTCCTTCGCCACATGAGGGTTTTCCGGCCCCCGCCATGCCCCAAACCGGGGAAACCGACTACCCCCCCCTGCCAATGGGCCTTTTTCCTGTGATACCACAGCCCATAACCACCCCGCTAAACCCACTTCAAAATTCCCCGGGTTAAATCCCGGTATTTGTGTTAAGGCAAAATTTTTTTTTTTTTTTTAAAAGGGTACTTTGGTGATTTATTTTCTTTTGATTACTTTTCCCTACCATATTTTTTGTTTTTCCAATTACCTTTCCCCCAAACTTGGGACATTTTTTCAGTTTTTCCCCCACTGAAAAAAAACTAGCGGGATACCCTCCCCTCGTTGGGTTCCCCCCTTTGGCACTCCCTTTAAAAAAAATTTCTTCCAAACCCTGATTTTTCCCTCTCTTTTTCCCTTTAAAACCCCATAAATAATTTTTTTTAATTAAAGTTCTTTCAAACTCAAATTTATCCCCCTTTCGTCGAAAAACAAAAAAATACAAAAAATGTTTCAAAAAAAATGCATGAACCCCAGTAACACCCATTTTTTCCCCACACACTTTCCCCCCCCTCCTTTTTTTTCCCCCCTCCCCGGTTTTCCCTTCCCCCCTTTGTCTGACCTTTCCTGCCTACACAAATAAAAAAAGTTTTTCTGGGACCATATTAAATTATGTTCTCGAAAGAAATGTACCCCACTTTTATCACTTTTCCCGACACTGCCATCGAAAGTCCCCAACACCGTACTGAAATTTCCAAAAAGTCTCACCAAACGTATAAAAGATTTTGGGTGAAACCCCGGGAATTTGACACAGATCGATTTGGGCAGGAAAATGGGGTTACTATTTCATAGTAAACCCCTTTTAGGGATCACTGTTTTTGTAAACCTTGCATCTTTTCGCTGTTTTTCCCACATCCCTATCTACAGGAATATTTTTCTCATCTTTTAAAATTCCCTCCCTTGTATATGATCTTAATCTCCCCCTAAAGCAAAATGTCTTTGTCATTTCCCCTTGCTTTTCCCCTGGGTATAGTTCGTCCCTTTCCCAAAGTCATTTTTCTGGGAAACCCTTTCGACTTTGCTGGCCCGTGCCAAACCACCCGGCTGATAATGTTTTCTCCTCAGAATCTACAATTTTCTGCTGCCCAAACCCCGCCACCCTTCAATCGAAACCTCCTGCTCAGTTTTTCCATCCCGTCAGACCCCCTTATTTCTGTTAAGCCCGAATGGTTTTTCCCTTTACCTTGCTCCATAAAAATACGCCCTGGATGCCCCCAAACCGTTGTTTTTTTAAAACCTGAGGGGCAGTTTTTCCCCCCCCCCCCATCACTCACAAAAATGAGGCCCCCCTGTGCCCCCATTCAAAGTGGGTTTTTTTTTCAAAACCTTTTAAGCCCCTTTTTTTTGGGGATCATGGCATAACCCCAAAACTTTTTAACTCCCCCACTACAGTTGATATCCCCAAAAAAAAAGCCTGAAGGACGGAGTACCCTCAGGGGTTCCCCCCGCAAAAACTGAGGGCCAAGGAAAGCCTCCACTCCATAGCTGTTTTGAACCCCGAGGAAAATATTGCCTCAAACACAAAAAAAGCAACTTCCCCGCAAAGCACTGATGAAAAACCCCCTAATTTGTTTGATTAATTTTTTATCAGTTTTAAATCCTTGAGATTTTTTTTTTTTTTTTTTTTCTTCCCCTCCTGGACTTTTTAGTGGGCCCGTGGCTGCCATTTTACGGTTTGGGCCCTGGGCATTTACGGTCCCCTTTTTTTACCCCCTGTTATCCCCGGGCACAGCAGTGCCCCCCCCTCCAAACCCTGTCGGTTTAAATGGGGGGGGATAAAAACCCCGAAACCCCCCTTGGGGACCTTTTTTCACTATTCAACCGTAAGACCTATTTCACGCATGGCCCACTTCATTTCACATATGGCCCACTGCACCACACTCCAAAGCCTTCTACAGAGAGACTCACTAATAGATCCTAAATGTTTTCACACAACCCTTATTGCTAAGGAATTCCCTTGAGACCACTCATTGCACACTCCTTACCTTACCCTACCATTGCCATACATATAACATTATTAACTTATAGATATATATTTAGTACAGTAACACTAGCCCCTACATACCAAACCTTTGCTAGAGACGACAGTGGACGCAACATCCGTAGGCCCTCCACCTCACGATGTCGCCCCATGTACACAATCACATCCCTTCCTCCATGCTTCCAAGTACATCGCAACCCTTGTGAGTTTCCTAGTTCAATCTTTTTAAAGAGGGTCACCTGCGAGCGACAGAGAGACAGCCTACAGCACGCTGACTGGACCAAACCTCTGTCCGTCAGTTGTACCATTCTCTCTCTACAAATAATATGGCTAAAAGAGAACAATAAGTCTGTTTCACCTTTGCTGCTACCCAAGATTGCCAGACGTGACTTGTCTGCACTCTACTGCTCATCGGCCTTCATTACAGTGAAGACAGCGAAGAGATTCATCCCACGTCAAAACCCTGCTTCCAGTCCCACAGAAGCAACAAGCCAGCAGATGCAGAGCAAATATTCATGTGTACCACTGTTCTTCTTCTTCTTTTAACGGTAGGTTCATGTCTGAGCCGCCGTGGTCACAGCACGATACTTAACTGTAGTTTTCATGTAGTGATGCTCTTGGAGTGAGTACATGGTAGGGTCCCCAGTTCCTTTCCACGGAGAGTGCCGGTGGTACCTTTTTTAGGTAATCTTTTCTCTCTATTTTATCCGGGCTTAGGACCAGCACTTGACTTGGGCTGGCTTGGCCACCCAGTGGCTAGGTAGGCAATCGAGGTGAAGTTCCTTGCCCAAGGGAAACAACGCGGCGGTCGGTGACTCGAACCCTCGAACTCAGATTGCCGTCATGACAGTCCCGAGTCCGACGCTCCAACCATTCGGCCACCGCGGCCCCAAGAAAAATATATATAGCATGATACTTAATTGTAGTTTTCATGTTGTGATGCTTTTGGAGTTACTCAACGTTAATTGGTGCACTTCGCCACATGAGGGAATTACCGGCCCAGCCATGCCCAACCGTGAGCCGACTACCCCTCCTGCCAATGGACCTCCTTACTCTGATGATCCACACCAGCCCATAACCAGCCCCGCTACCTACTTCATATTCCAGGTTAGTCTGAGTATTGTGTTAAGGCACATTTTTTTTTTTTTTTTAAAGGATATCTAGGTGATATTATTTTCTTTGATTACTTCCATACCATATTGTCCGAATTACTCCCACACTATGCACATGCTTCAGTCTCCCCACTGAAAAGAAAACAGCGCATAGCCATCTCTCGTGCTCACTCACTCCCTTTCAATTAGTGACTTCCACTCGTGATTTTTCCCTCTCTTTCCCTAACACTCCATAACTAATTTTTCTTAAATTACGTTCTACAATCTCAACTGATACCACTTTCGTCGAAAACACAAGAAAATACGAACATGTACAAACAAATGCATGAACCCACAAGTAACACCACATTTTCCTCACACACTTCCCTCCCCTCCTGTGTTGTTCCCTCTCCCTGTTTCCCTTCCCCCACTTTGTCTGACCTTTCCTGCATACACAGTAAACAAGTTACTGGTACCATATTACATATATGTTCTCGAATGAACACTGTACTCACTTCATCACTTACTGACACTGACCATCGAACGTCCCACAAACACCGTGACATGAATTTCCAACAGTCTCAGCCCAAACGTATAGAGAATTTGATGAAACTCAGCATATTTGACACTGATCGATTGGTCAGGAATATGTGTTACTATTCTCATAGTAACCCTTTCAGGCATCACATGTTTTTGTATCTTGCATCTTTTCGCTGTTGTCGACATCCCTATCGTACAGGAAGATCTTCTCATCTTTTAATTCATCCATTGTATATGATCTTAATCCTCCCGGTAAAGCAAGATGTCTTTGTCATTCCGTTGCATTTTCGCTGCTATATGCGTCCAGTAACAATGTCATTTTTCTGGAACCTTACGTACTCGCTGCCGTGCCAACCACACCGGCTGATAATGTTACTCCTCAGAATCTACATGTGTCTGCTGCCAAGCCAGCCACACCTTCATCGAAGCCTCCTGCTCAGGTTGCCATACTGTCAGACCCCGTTATTTCTGTTAAGCCTGAGATGGTTTTCCCTCAGCACTTGCTCGCAAACATACGCCCATGATGCCCCCAATCCGTAGTTGTTTTAAAGCCTGAGGACAGTTTTCCCTCAGCACTCACTCACAAACATGAGGCCCGTGATGCCTCCATTCACGTGGTTGTTTCAAAGCCTGAAGCACTCGCTCGCATACCCAAAGCTCGTAACTCCTCCACTACAGTAGATATCCCACAGCCTGAGGACGGATTACCCTCAGCAGTCGCTCGCAAGCTGAGGCCAGTGATGCCTCCACTCCAGTAGCTGTTTTGAAGCCTGAGGATGATATTGCCTCAGCACACGCACGCACGCAATGCAGCTGATGAAATCCCCCTACATTTGTTTAGATAATCTTATCAGTATAGTCCTTGAGATCTTTTTTTTTTTTTTTCTCCCCTCCTGGACTTTATAGTGCCTGTGAGCATGCCATCTACGGTTGGCATGGCATTGACGGTCATTTTGACCCCTGTTACCTCAAGCGTGCCACAGAAGTACCTGACTGTGGGATAGCTGAGCTCGACCTTCCCACTCCTACTCATACCAACTCTGTTACACATGCTCTTGGCCCATTGACACTTGCAGCCCCGGTTGTTTTGCATACAATGCCATCTGTTTTACCTCCTGCCAAGATTGAGGACTGTATTACTGTATTATGTTATTTTTTCTGGTTTCCACAATTACTGTTGATTCCTGACTATCCCATAAGACAATTAGACGACGTCATAATATGTGTCAATTGTAACAACACTCTGACTGACCTCATGGTCAACGCTGCATTCATCCTTCCTCACTCTTGCTGACTTGACTCCCTCCTCATCACTTTATGTCCCTCTTATCATTTTCACTTCTCTTACACACTGTCGTCTCCATTGCTCTCCCCAACCTCACTAGACCTCCCTGTTGGCAATTTTTCCCTCTCTATTGCGAACGTAAGATCCCTCCCTTCTTTTGATGATCAGCTAGATCTCTTTGACTTCATACCCCCCCCCCCCCCCTACACACACACACAAGTAACCTATGGCCTGCCCATACTGTCTACATTATTTGGATTATTAGCCATTGTGCTTGGTTTTGTACTGTACTGAGACAGAGAGAGAGAGAGAGAGAGAGAGAGAGAGAGAGAGAGAAAGAGAGAGAGGAGAGAGAGAGAGGAGAGAGAGAGAGGAGAGGAGAGAGGAGGAAGAGGGAGAGAGAGGGAGAGAGGGGAGGGAAGCGAGGAGAGGGGAGAGGTAGGGAGGAGAGGGAGGGTGAGGGAGAGGGGGGAGGGTGGGGGAGGGGAGGGAAGAGAAGAGAAAGAGAAAGAGATAGAGAAAGAGAGAGTGTGTGTGTGTGTGTGTGTGTGTGTGTGTGTGTGTGTGGTGTGGTGTGTGTGTGTGTGTGTGTGTGTGTGTGTGTGCGTTTGAATATTTATAATGCATACTAATAATATATACCCACGAATATCTTTTATAAAAATTAATATGATATCCAGAAGTCAAATATTTTTATTTTGTATACATTTATACGAAATGTGTGATAAAATCAAACTGATGCATGAATATTTCTAATAAGTATTACCTTCATGTGCATCAAATAAAGTCTTTTTCTGCAGATAGCTGTGCAGCCTTTGAGATATCTGCTTGTTGCCTGCCACAACTTCCACATGTGCAAGGTTTGAGATGTATTTGAAAAGAGTTCTTCATAGTGTTTGATGCAGCAGGAGTAGCCACCAGGCTAAGTTCATACTTTATTTACCTGAGGAGAGATGACAAGATGGTTATTTGTGTGATACTTAAGTGTCAAAGTTAAACACAATTCATAATATGTTTGTAATGTGTGGGTATGCTTGTGAATGTATGAATGAAACAAATGATAATAGAGGCTGCATGATATGACAATAAATCCAGTATTTAAAGG
>NW_023639974.1:0-11683 GCF_015228065.2 Penaeus monodon
AACTTTTTTAATTCTCTTAATGCTCCCCCCAGAATCACAGACGAAAAGTCAAATGGCCTGATATGAAAAGGCTAAAATACCAAAGTAAAAAAAACAACAAATGTTCCCCCTTTGTGTCAAAAGTGGCCTCTAGTGATTGTCAAAGTGTTCCCTCGTTTGTTCCTTTCATTGGATGTCCATTTCCCTTCTTATTAAAAGATGCTCCCCTTTAATGGTCGTTTTTGCTTGTCATCGTTAAATATTTAATTTATTTCTTTTTATTTTTTATATGGGCTTTCCATTTTAAAATTTTTTTTTTTTATCATTTATTGAATAAATACTTTTTTCAATATTGTATTGTAATTTAAATTTTTTTCATAAAGTAAATGTATTCCAAGGTCCCCCCCCTTTTTTTATTATCAGTTTTTTAATCCCAAACAAATTTTTTTCTATTAATCAAAAATAGTATTTATTAATTTTGGGCCCAAAAAAAGATTGGAAATTACGTTAAAGTTCATTTGATTTTCAATTTTTTTTATGCTTTCCAGCAAAATAAAACAAAAATACAACAAAAACACACAACGAAAAATTTCCCCAACCTAAACGATTAATATTACCCAAAACCGTAATATATCCCGCCCCCAAATCCCAACAAAAGGGAAATTACCCAAAAATGAAAAAAAATCAAAGGCGAAAAGGAACCAGCAAGAAATTTGGGAGCGAGGTCTACCCAGGCCTGTGGGAGAGGGAGGGAAACGAGGCGAGGGCAGGCAAGTCGTTTCCCCCCCATTCCCCCGGCCCGTGGGAGCTTAAGAAAGGGTGGGGGGGGGGGGGCGACGAAACGCTTTTACTGGCAAAAGGAAACTGCCTAGTTTACAGTAAAAAACCCAATTGAATTTTTTTGCATTAGCCCCCTTTTTTAAATAATGAAAAGTAAAATTAAATTGTTTTTACTTTAATTTTGTATATTATTTTATAATATATATATATTATATATTATTATATAAAAATATTATATATATATTTATTAAAATTTTATTGTAAAGTATGTATGTATGCATTTACGTAGTTATGTAACTTTATTAATATATTTATATACAAAATAATTTTATAATATTTTATATATATATATTATATATTATAATATTATATACATATATAATTATTATTAATATATTTTTATATTATTATTTTAATATAAATTTTGTGGGGTTGTGTGTTTGGGGTGTGTGTTGGTGGTGTGGTGTGTGGGTGTGTGTGGTGTGGGTGTGTGGGTGGGGTTCCCCCGTGGTTGGGGTGGGTGTGGGGTGGTTTTTTTGGGGTTGGGGTTGTGGGGGTGTTGGGTTGTTTGTTGGGGTATGTGGGGGGTGGTTGTGTGTTGTGGTGTGTTTTGGTTGGGGGGGGTGGTTTTGTTGTTTTGGGGTTGGTGTGGGTTTTTGGTTGTGGAATAAAACAATTTGGGAGTATACCTTTTTTTAAAATTTCGTGTGGTAATCCCCCCCCAGATTTTTTTTCAGTGCAATAAGTTGGGGAGACATCATTCGGCCTGAAACAGCTGTCGTTTTTTTAAACCCAACTGTACTGGAAGCAAGAAATGGTGTTAGTATCCTTACCGTTCATAAATCCATCCGAGGCTCAGCGAGACTCCCTTAAATTTATTAAAATTTAATGATATTTTCGAGTGATTTTCAACGGGTTGAATAACCCCCACGTCCCCTATTTGTAATATATGTGTAATGTTTTGTGGGTGTCTGTCTGTGTATGTATGTTTGTACATTTATATGTTGGTGGTGTGTGTGGGTTGTATTATATAATATAATATATATAATCTAATATAATATAATATTATAATATATCTATATATAATATTATATATATAATATCATTACATATTATAATATAATATATTTATAATTATAATAATATATATATAAATATATTAAATCAAATAATATGTGTGTTGTGTGGTTTTTTGTGTTTGGTGTGGGTGTGTGGTTGTTGTGGTGTGTTTGTGTGTGTTGTGGTGGTTTGTGGTGTTGTGTGGTGTTTGTGTGTGTTGTTGGTGGGTGGTGTTGTGGGTGTGGATGTTGGGGTAATTATTGTATATATGTTAATATATACGTTAAAAATTATTATATAAATATATTAAATATTATATATATATAGTTAATAATATATATATTAATATATATAATAATATTATATTATATATATTATAATAATTATATATTATTGCCACACCACCACACACACACACACACACAACCCACAACACCACACCCACCACACACCCCCACAACCACACCCACAAACAACACACACACCACCCACCACACCACACACCACACACCACATATAATATATAATAATTATATAAATATATTATATATATTATATATATAATATATATTTTTGTGGTGTGTGGGGTGTGGTTGTGTGTGGTGTGTGGGTGTGTTGTGTGTGGTTGGGTGTGGGTGGTGGTTGTGGTGGTGTGTGTGTTTGGTGGGGGTGTTTTTTGGTTGTGTGTGTTGCATATATAATATTTATATATATTATAATATATATAATAATATTATATATATATATATAATAATTATATATATATAACATATATATAATATTATTCATATTAATTATTTTCTCTCTCCTTCCCTTGTCTTTTCAATTTTACATAATCTTACATCATCTATGTTCAATTGTTATATGCAAAATTATAAAGAGAAAAGGACAGAAAATTTGCCAAGAGCAATAAATATTATATTTCGATGGAATTTTTTTCGGTGCAAGTGAGCGTCCCAAATTATCTGGTTCACCGTGGATGGAAAATGCAATTAATTTCGAAACCATTAAATAGGGAAAGCAATTTGCAATTTGAAAAACGAAAAATTAGTGGACAATCTTGATTGACCCGTTTTTGCGGCTTATGAGATTAAATATACATTAAATTAAAAAAACAGCCTTTATAACTTTTTCAAAACAAAAGAAAACCTAAATGAAAAAACTGAGATATACAGACAAGTGTTGTGTGTGGAGAGAGGGAGGAAGAGAGGAGAGGAGAGAGAGAAGAGAGAAGAGAGAAAGCGGTTAAAAAAAGAGGAGAGAGAGAGAGAGAAGAGAGAGGAGAAGAGAGAGAGAAGGGAGAGAAGGAGAAGAGAAGAGAGAAGGAGAGAGAAGAGAGAAATGAAAGACCAGTTTTTTGTGACAGACAATAAATAATTATATATAATATATAATAATTTATATAATATATATATATATAATAATATATAATTTATATATAATAAATATTATAATTATTATAATATTTATTATTGTACCAACGCAACAAAACACCACACACAACCCACACCACCCCAACACCACAACACACAAACACACCCCACACAAACACAACACAACACACAACAACAACACACCACCACACAACAATATAAATTTTTAAATCTTACCTACCCAGGTGTAGCCCCCGTTTTTTGGTGTTTCAGTTTTAATGTGTTTCTTTTAGTGGGAAAAAACATAGTGTAGCATGTTTTTTTCTTTATTAAATCAGTGTTAGGATGGTGCACCTACGAGAACCATTTTTAAACAAAGGTATCAGTGATTTATAAAGATTTTTTTTATTTTGACACAAACTGCCATACAAAGTTTTTTTTCAGCTTTTCAAGAAAGCATACAGCTTGTAATTGATTTACTTGTTTTTTGTTGTTTGAAAAGAAGGAAGAAACGCGCCCTCATCCATAACATATACATAACATGTATATAATTTATATATTATATATATATAATATAATATATTACTATATATATATATATTATATATATATATTATATATATATATCTTTTTTTTTCTTTTAACGGTAGGTTTTTTCATGTCCTGAAGCCGCCCGTGGTCACAGCAATGATTACTTAATTGTAGTTTTTCCATGTTTTGTTGATGCCTTTTTGGAGTTGGAGTACGTGGTTAAGGGGTTCCCCCCCCCCGGTTTTCTTTCCACGGAGAGTGCCGGTGGTTTTTTACCCTTTTTAGGTAAATTATTTTCCTCTCCCTATTTTATTCCGGCTTGGGACCAGCACCTTTGGACTTGGGCTGGGCTTTAGCCACCCCCGTGGGGCTAGGGTAAGGCAATCAAAGGTGAAAAAGTTCCCCTTGCCCAAGGGAACAACGCCGGCGGTCCGGTGGGGGAACCCCGGAAAATCTTTTTAATTTCAATTGCCGTCCCCGTTGACAGTCTTGAGGAACCCGACGCTCTAACCATTTTCGGCCAACCGCGGCCCTTGATGATCATGGGCTTTCCATTTTTTTTTTTTTTTTTTTTTTTTTTTTTTTTTTTTGCAAATTTGAAGGGCGGTGGTTTTGCCATTTTGCCTTCCCCCCCGGTAAATTTTTTTTTATCGAGTTTCCCAAACTCCCTAATTTTACCAGGCCACTTGAACTTGAGCTTGGGGCCCTTTTTCCACCCAGTGGGGCTAGGCAGGCAAAACGAGGTGAAGTTCCTTGCCCAAAGGAACAACCGCGGGCCGGTTTCCGGTGACTCGTAAACCCTCGAATTTCAGAATTTTTCCGTCCGGGACAGTCTTTTTGGGGTCCGACGCTCTTAACCAATTTCGGCCCCCCAAACCCCCCGGCCCCCTTGACCGATTCCATGGGCTTCCATGATTTTTTTCTTAGCATTTAGAGCGGGGTTTTTTGCCCCCTTGCCTTCCCCCCCGGTGTTTTTTTTTTTTCGAGTCACATTCCTCTATTTACCCCCCACTGACCCTTGAAACCTGGCTTGGCCACCCAGTGGGCTAGGCAGGCAATCGAGGTGAAGTTCCTTTTTTCCCCCCAAAGGGAAACAACGGCGCCGGCCGGTTGACTCGAAAACCCTCGAACTCAGAATTAAACCGTCCCCTGACAGTCCCCCCTTTAGTCCCGACCTCTAAACCATTCGCCCCGCGTCCCCCCCCTATATTATTATTTAAAAATATAAATATATTTAAATATTTTTATATATATTAAAATATATTATATAAAAATATATTTAAATTTTATATATTAATAATATGTTTGTTGGGGGTGTTTTTGGGGGGTGTTTGGGGGGGGGTTGTGTGGGTGTTTGTGGGGGGGTGGTGTTTTTAATATAATTTTTTATATTTTTTTTTTTTTCCCTCTCTTTTTGTCCCCATCTTTTTTTTTTTTGTTTTAAATTCAAATTATCATTATTATTAATATAATTAATTTTGGTGTGGTGTGTGAGGGAAAAAGTTACCTAAGGATAGGTTGGCATAAAAAAAAAAATTTGCGGGGGCCCCTTCTTGCAGCGGGGATGTTTTTTACTGTCATCCTGTAAAAAAAAGGTGACCCCCGTATGTTGTACTGGGTCCCCCCAAACCCCAAACAACAAACACAACAACCAACACCACAACACCAACACAACCCCACAACAAAACAAACCACACACCACATAACAACACACACAACATATATATATAATATAAATATATATATATATAATTTTTATATAAAATTTATATGATAATTTAAATTATAAAAATGCCAATAAAATATATTATTTCTAAAATATTTTAAAGTGTTTGGTTGTGTGTGTGTGTGGTGTGTTTTGGGGGTGGGTGTGTGTGTTTTTTTGTGTAATTCATATACATCACTAAAATGAATAATTGGATCAACATTATCAACAACTCCCCTTTTTCTCCCATTTCTCCCTCATACGCCCTCATGTTTTTTCCCCCCCCTGTTTTTTTTTTTCGGGAAACATTACCCCTCTGTTTTCCCCCTAACGCAATCACCAAGAATTGGGGCTGAATTAAAATTGGTTTATGGTTTTAATAATAATGTAAATTTATTTTTAAATAATTGAAAATTTTATATTATTAAATAAAAATTATTTAAAAATATTTAATATAATATATTATTTATATATAATTAATATATTATATTTATTATAATAATTAATTTAATATATAATATTTATTATATAATAATAAAATTATAATAATATAATTTATATAAATTTATATAATATATAAATTATATATATTATAATATTATTATAAATTATATTAAATTTTAAATGTATATTATTTTAAATATAATAATATAATATTAAATATATTATATAATAATATTATAAATATTAATATTATAATTATAAATTTTTTTTCCCAAAAATTAAATAAATTAAATTTTAATATTAAAAATTTTAATAAATAAAAAATGAATATGTTCCCTATATTTAGTTAAAAAATAAAAGTTTTTAATTTTTTTTTTTCCAACTTATTAGGGAATAATTAATTAAAGGGGTTTTTTTAAAGTCCACCAAAATGTTAAGTTGTATTGGAAAATAATCCACCACAACCCATAAAAAAACCACACAACAAAAACCCCCCTTAAAAATATTTATATGATAGAGCTTTTAATATTATTTTATTAAAAAAAATATAAAAAAAAAATAAAATTTTATATATCTAAATTAAAATTATTTATAAATATAATATAATTATATAATATTAAAAAATTAAAAATTTATAATTATTGTTTTGTGTGGGGGGTTTGGTGTTGGGGTTGGGGGTGTTTGGGGTGTGGTTGTTGTGTTTGTGTGGGTTGGGTTGTGTTTGGGGGTTTGGGTTTGGTTTTGGTGGGTGGTTGGTTGGTGGGCCAGTACACATATCGGGGGGCCCACCGTTTTTTTTTAAGGATGACAGTCAAACCCCCCGCTGCAAAAGCGCAACCGGGGAAAAAAATTTTTTTTTTTTTTTATGCCCACCTATCCTTAGGTTAAAATTTTTTTTTCCCCCTCCACACCCCCACAATAATTAAATTAAATAATAAAATGATAATGGAAATTAAACAAATAAAAAAAAAATAGACCGGAGAGAGAAAAAAAAAATTTTTAAATTAATATACATACCACCACCCACCAACACACCACAACCAACCACAACAAAACAACCCCCACACAACACAAAATAAATTATATATATATTATAATATATTATATTTTAATATATAAAATAAAATATATAATTAATTTATATTTTTATATTTATATTTTTGGGGGGACCGCGGTGGCCGAATGGGTTTTTTAGAAGCGTCCCCCCCCGGGGCCTCAAGACTGTACACGACGGTAATCTTTAGTTTTCGAGGGGTTTTTTTTTCGAGTCACCGGGGCGGCGCGTTTGTTTTTTTTTCCCTTGGGGGGCCCCCAAAGGAAAACTTCCCCCTCGATTTGCCCTGCCCCAGCCCACTGGGTTGGCCCAAGCCCCAGCTCAAGTCAGTGCCCGGGTTAAAAATAGAAGATGGTGGGACTCGATTAAAAAAAACCCCCCGGGCCCGGGAAAAGGCAATTGCAAACCACCCCGCTTTTCCTAAATTTGGCTAAGAAAAAAAACATGAAGCCCATGATCGTCCCAGGCCCGCGGTTGCCGAAAATGGTTTTTTGGAAGCGTCCGACCCCCAAGACTGGTCCCCCGAACGGGCCAAAAACTGAATTCGAGGGTACGAGTCCCCCCACCGCCGCGGGTTTTGTTTTTTTTTTCCCTTTGGCAAAAGGGAAAAATTCCCAAACCCTCGATTTGGCCTGCCTAGCCACCTGGTGGGCCAAGCCAGCCTTCAAAATCAGTTGCCTGGTAAATTTGAAATGGGGGGAACTTCATAAAAAATACCGGGCCCGGAAGGCAAATGGCCAAACCCCCCGCTTCCCAATTTGCTAAAAAAAAAAAAAAAAAAAAAAAAAAAAAAAAAAATGGAAAAAAACCCAATTGATTTTCATCCAAGGCCCGCGGTGGGCCGAAAAGGTTAGAGGCGGTCCCCCCCCCCCTCCAAAGAACCTGTCCCACGAACGGCCCCAAAAACTGAAATTTTCAAGAGTTTTGAGTCCCCCCCCCCCGACCCCCGCGTTTTTTTGTTTCCCTTGGGCAAGGAAACTTCCCAAACCCTTTTGGGAAATTTGCCTACCTACCCTGGGTGGCTAAAGGCCCCGCCCCAAAGTCAAATGGCTGGGTCCCAAGGCCCCCGGATAAATTAGAGAGGAAAAAATAATTTTAAACCCCTAAAAGGTTTAAACACCGGCCCCAAAATCCCCGTGGAAAAAGGAAACTGGGGAAACCTTAACCCCCCCCCGTAAACTCCCAAAATCCCCAAGAAGGGAAAAACACAACATGAAAAAACTACAATTTAAAGTATCATTTCCTTGTTGGGGCCCACGGCGGGCCCCTTCAGACCCCTAAACCTACCGTTTTTAAAAAAAAAGAAATTATAAATATAATATATATAATTAAATTAATATAAAATTTTTAAAATTAATATAATATATCATTATTATATTTTAAAAAATATATTTATACATTAATGTGTTTTTAAAAATGGTTGGATGAGGGGGCCGGTTTTTTTTTTCCTTCTTTTCACACACAACCAAGTATCAATTTTCAGCCTGTATGGCTTTTCTTGAAAGCTTTAAAAAAACCTTTTTTTTAATGGCCCGTTGTGGTTCAAAATTATATCTTTTAAAAATCCCCTGAATACCTTTTTTGTAAATGGTTTTCCTCGTAGGTTTGGCACCCATCCTAACACTGGGATTTTAAATAAAAAAAAAACATGCTACCCCTATGTTTTTTCCACTAAAGAAAACCCTTAACTGGAAACCACAAAAAAGGGGCTACACTGGGTTAGGTAAAAAAATTTTTTTAAACATTGTGGTGTGTTGGGGGTGGGGTGTGGGTTTTGGGGGTGTTTTTTGGTGGGTGTGGTGGGTGGTTGGGGGTTGTGGGGGGTGTGTGGTGGGTTTTTGGGTTTTGTGGGGGTGGTTTGGTGTGGGTTGGGGTGTTTGGTTGGTGGTTGGTTTTTTTTTGTTGGGGGCGTGTAACATTAATATTTTTTTAAATTTTTATAATAATTATATTAATTATATATAATATATTAATTTATATATAATATATGATATTATATAATTATTATTAAATTTTTTATATGTTCCCCCCCCCTGGCCCCCCAAACCTGTCCCCCCTTTTCATTTCCCTCCCTCTCCCTCCTCCTATCTCCCCTCTCTCCTCTCCTCTCTCTCCCCCTCTCCTTCTCTCCCTCCCTCCTCTCTCTTCCCTCCTTCCTCTCCCTTCTTTTTCTACCGCTTTCCTCTCTTTCCCCCCCTCTCTCACTCTCTCCCCTCCTCCCTTCCTCTCCCAACACACACCTTTGTTCCCCCGTATAATTCTCCCCGTTTTTTTTTCATTTTAGGTTTTTTTTTTTGTTTGAAAGTTTTCATAGGTGTTTTTTTTAATTTTGTTTTATTTTTATCCCTCAAAAAGCGCAAAAAAAAAGGTCAATCAGATGTCCCCTAATTTTTTTCGTTTCAAAAATTGCAAAATTGGCCCTTTTTTCCCCATTTTTATTGGTTTTTTTCGAAAAATTTAAAATTTTTTTTTTTTTCCATCCCACGTGAAAAGATTTTAATTTTTTGACGCTTTACTTGCACCGAAAAATTCCCAATCCCAAAAATTTTTTATTTTTATTTTTTTTTTGTTTTTCTGTCCCTTTTTTCTCCTTTTTTTTTTTGCATATACATTGACATAGATTTTTTTAAAAAATTAAGTTATTTGGTTAAAAAAGACCAGGGAGAAGAAAAAAAAATATAAATTAAAATATTAATATTAGATTATTTTTATAAAATATTATTATTATATATATTATAATTATATAATATTATATATAAAATTTAATTTTAAATATTTTAATAATGCAACACAAAACACAACCCAAAAACACACACACACCACACCACAACACACAAAAACAAAAACCACACCCACAACCACAAAACAACCCACACACACAACACCCACACACATATATAAATATATTTATTAAAATTATTTATAATTAAATTTTATTATATATTTTTATATAAATATTTAAATTTTGTTGGGTTTGGGGGGGGGTGTTGTGTGTGTGTGGGGGTTTGTGGGGGTTTTGGTTTTGGTGTGGGGTGTTGGGGGTGGGTTTTTTGTTGGGTGTGGGTGTGGGGGGTTTTTGGGGTTGTGTGGGTGTGGGGGGTGGGGGTTGGTGTGGGTGTGTTGCATATATTATATAATAATTATTAATTATATAATAAATATATAAAATATTACTATATTATTTTACGTTAATATATATATATAAAACTATTAATTTATATATATATAATTTTACGTTTTAATTAATTAATATTTTAAATTTTTATAATTATTTATATTATTTAAAAAATAATTAATATATATAATTTTATTATAATTATATAAAATATAAAATTATATATAATTATAAAACCATATACCACACATATTACATAATATACACACATCCCCACACACACCACCAACCACCCACAACACACCCCCCACAACAAACACCACAACCCAACACACAACACACACCCCACCAACACACACAAACAAAAAACCCACAAAAAACAACAATATTGTTAATTTATATTAAAAATTTTATATTATATAATTATAATAAATAATTATATATATTGTATTATGGTATAAATATATTTTTTATTATAATAATATTATATATAATTATTATAATATTTAAAATTATATATATATAAAAATTTAATATAAATTTCCCCCCACAACACCACCAAATTTGTTTTAAAAACAATAACAGACAGAACACACCCCACAAAACATAAATTTACACATTAAAAGTGGGACTGTTGGGATTCCACACCGTTGAATCGACCGAATATCAATTTATCCATAATTTAAATTTCAAATGAAAGGTCTCCCGCTGAGCCTCGATGAAATTTTTTTTGAAACGGTAAGGGAATACTAAAACCCCTTTCTTGGGTTCCAGTACAGTTGGCTTTAACGATTTCACCGGTTTTTCAAGCCGAAATGATTTGTCTTCGCACTATTTTCACTGAAAAAATCTGGAGAGATTTTAAACACGAAATTATTTTTAAAAGGTAAGTAAACTCACATTGTGTAAAAATTCAAAACCACCCAAAACACACCCACCCCCAACCCCAAAAACAAAACACACACACACAACCACACACAACACACACCACACACCACACACAACACCACAAAACCCCACAAAACACACCACAACACAAACACACCACCAACACCAACACAACAAAACACACCCCACACACAACCAAAAAACACACCCACAAACACCAAACCCCACACCAAACACCCACAACCCGACCAACACAAACAACACAACAAAACCACAAACCAAAACACCACACACACCACAACCAACCCCACCCACCAAACCTACTATAATATAATTTTATATTAATTAATAATATTTTATAATAATATATTTTATATTTATTTAAAAAATATAATATATATTATTAAATATTATATTATTATTGTAAATAATATATTTTTATTTAAAAAACATTACATTACGTAACATGCATAAAATACATACATAACATACTAATTTTAAAATTTAATTAAATATATAATATTTTTAAAATTAATAATTATATATATATATATTTTATATACAATTGGAAATTAAAGTTTTTAAAATCCAAAATTAATAACTTTCATTGTGAAAAAGGGGGTAAATGCAAAAAATCAATTTTTTTTGGCTACTGGTACTAGGCCCCTTTTTCCCCGCAGTACGTTTTTTTTTCCCCCCCCCCCCCCCCCCTCACCGTCCCACCCCCCCCCCCCTTGGAAAAACCTGGGGAAAAC
>NW_023639975.1:0-2500 GCF_015228065.2 Penaeus monodon
ATATTATATATATATATATATATATATAGTATATGTAAGTGTGTGGTGTGTGTGTGTGTGTGTGTGTGTGTGTGTGTGTGTTGTGTGTGTGTGTGTGTTTGTGTGTGTGGGTGTGTAAAATATATATGTATATGTATGTGTGTGTGTAGAGAGAGAGAGAGAGAGAGAGAGATAAAGAGAGAGAGAGAGAGAGAGAGAGAGAGATGAGAGAGAGAGAGAGAGAGAGAGAGAGAGAGAGAGAGTTTGCGGCCGGACAGATAGTTCCTCCTTCCTACTAAAGGGACTTGAACGAAGCCTTGAGCTGGACCCCAGTCAGACTACAGTGTTGGTAGACTGATTGACGATGTTATCTTTATTTATGATCCTCCAACTGTTGTAACTGTTTTTTTATTTTTGTTGCCATTCATTCTTCTCCCACTTCTGATCTGCTTACCTTCCATTTTTTCATCTTCCAAAGGATCATCCTCTGTCATGTCAGATTCCTCATATTAATTATAAATTAATTCTTCATCAGAGAGAACACAAGATACTGGGCATGGATCGGCCACTGGTAGGTAAAAAAGGGTAATTACTGTGGACTTAGAGAATAGAATGGTATACTTGGTACTAATTATTGTGGGCCATGGATGATGCTTAAAATATATATTTATTTCCCCAGCCCAATGTGGCTAACGGGTGGCATATTACGCGTTCAAGAGACAGACGTCTAGAGCACGATGTGCGCCACCTGTGAGTCACGTTTTATAGCTTTTCATGTGACTGCTTGGGCATAGGAGGACAAAATAAGCCCGGTTTCATGACGCTGACTGGCGTCAAGCTGGCGGGGTAAAGTTTTAAAGCTATGGGGTTAAGTGTGATTCCCGTGTTAGTCAACTTTTTCAACAAAAGCCAAACATCTAAGAAATATGAAACGTCTAAGTCTGGCCTCTTTTCTGTTGCAGCAGAATATAAAATAAGATCCATATAACGTACAAATGTGCCTTTCAAATATTACTAACCACAGTGAAATATACATTTTTTTAAATACCAACAACTATTTTTTATTATTCTGGTTCAATGTGGTATACGTAGATTGGTAGAATACAGAGGAAATGTCTCAATCTTGTAATTAAAGCTACACTTAATTTACTGACACTATAAATTTGTAATATATTGAAGCTGTCACCCCTTGAAGATAATTACAGAGGAAAATTGTGAGGGAAAGGCTCATGTAAAGCTGCCCAATCCACGCCTATTCATGTTATACGAGACCTTGGCGGGGCTGTCAAGGTCGGGAGAGTCGGAGTCATAAAAGACTCTCGGGCTGACAGATATAATTATTAGGACGTGGTGTTTTGGTTGTCATGAAGGAAAGTATGTTTAAAAACTAAAATAAAATTGCATTGTAAACTCTAGCAGCCGATTGCCAACGCATGTATAAATGCACTTTGAAATTACATGTACGTGTACGTAATATCGTGCAGTTCTTTAATAACGTAATCCTGGGAAGCCAGGTACGTACCTCTGTTGGCCATCAAGATAGAAGCTGAAATGAAATTTGGCTCTCGAATGGGTTTTGACTAGACACCCCTGGTTTATGAGAAGGATTGTAAAGTTCTAGCATCCCTGTTCTCACATCAGAAATCCCATACTTTTCCTTCATATAGAGAAATCATCATTTCTGGTTATGTAAAGAGAGGTATGTGACAATATAATTTTGTAAGGAAATATTCCGTTATTTTTTGTTTGTTTGTTTTGTTTGTTTGTTTTATTTTAGATAAAACAGAAAATTAACTTTTGTCTTTTTTTAGATTTGGTTTTAATTAAACTTGTTCTTTGCTCTCAGTATTAAGCCTTTACCCAATTTATACTGTGTAGAAAACCAATGGGTTCGCAGTCATGGCTTCAGGCACATGATTGGCTTCGGAAAAAAAGAGTGATTGAGATAGGATGATCTTTTTCAACGTTGCAACGCCAGCACGCAAATACAAACACGTGCAATTTTTCCCCAACAAATTGATCATTATCTTTGTATAGTCTAGGTTTATTGAATTAAGTAGTATTTAGTAACGAAAATTATTACGCTATAATGATCACGGGACAGCTTTAATCAATGTTCATAAATTATTTTTTATGAATTAGTAATTTAGATTGGCCTAAGGTGTTGCAATAAGATAGAATATTAAAACGTTTGTTTTGGAACTATTTACTTATGCACATTTACGATTTATGCGATAGATTAGTGCGATGATGAAAGTCTTTTCTTCTGGCGTCTCTTCAGTATTCCCTTTCTTATTCCTTTGAACAAGACAAGACCAAAGGTGCGAGGGAGAAAACAGCATTACAATTCATTGCTGACGAAGACATGTTGCTGGTGTGAAAGAAGAATTTTGAGGTGCTTCAGGAAGTGGTCGATTCTATCAAGACTATTCCATAACAATACAGATAGGCATTCTAATGTAAAGAATATTGTCATAACAAGTGGAAGGTCACGCTAGGAAGATTCGAAAATTAGTAATCG
>NW_023639975.1:7500-11682 GCF_015228065.2 Penaeus monodon
TCCAATTGGTCTCACTGATTCCTAGTATTTGAATGTTGTATCTATCCATTTCGTTACAGACAGTATGCAATTTACCCATCTCTTTTATTTTTGTTACGTTCCACGTTCCGATTTTTAATGTGTTTCATAATTGGACATGTTTTCTTTGTCTTCTTTGTCTTCCAGATGCATATTTAACACTGTCAGCCTGGTTGCCCACGCGACAGGCGATGTGGTATGAATTATCATTTATGTATTTAATCATTGGTGTAGAGGTTTGTCAGGAGAAACGAAAAGTTGCGTGGAATCCCCCAGGCTCCTTCTCAACTTGCAGTCTCCAACTAACTAGGAGGAGCTATCTCTGCCACTTTGAAACAGTTACACTGCAATACGCCAGACATATTGTTTGGTGAAACCAGTAATCAGTAGAACCGAAGGTGTTTTCACCAGATATCCACTGCCCTGCTGCCGACAGCTTCACCGCAACCCTGGCATAGGGAGCTAATAGGGTGCTATCCTTGTTCAAGGGAAACCCAGGGTGCAGTTTATTGTCTTACCCAAGACAAGATATCTATATGCTACATACATACATATATATATATATATATATATATATATATATATATATATATATATATATATATATATATATATATATATATATATATATGTATATACACATACGTATATACATTTATATAACGAGATAGATAGATAGATATTGATATATATTTGTTTGTAATTGAACACACACACACACACGTGTGTGTGTGTGTGTGTGTCTTCTATTTATTTATATATATAAATATTTGTGTATATATATGTATATATTATTATATATTCATATATATTCATATATATGTATATATGACTACCGCGACGGTCTATTGGTTAGAGAACTGGACTTCGACCTCATGGTCCCAAGTTCAGTTCCCCGTCGCGGCAGTCGTAAAATGCCTGCGCTCTGACTGTTCACTCGAGCCCAATCTCACGGCGAGAAAGGGACATATCGCCTTGAGAAGTCAAACGCAGGTGTCGTAGGGAAGTCGCCGCCGCGGCACAGTTGTTAAGTGCACCGAACCGCGGTTGATTAGGATGAGCATCCAATCAGGCAAGGGTAAGACTGCCAAATAACCTCTCAAATAATGAATTGAGAGAGTCCAATTTCCTGCAGTGGAATAAATGGCTGTTGAAAAAAAATAAATAAATAAAATATATATATATATATATATATATATATATATATATATATATATATATATATATATTTATATCACCATCATCATCCAGGGACTAACGCCGACGGGGGCGCATGGCCGCATACACCCTTTGCTTCCTGCCACGAGGATCCCTCAAGGCGAGTCACCAAGCAGGCACACGGCTCATCTCTAATTCCTCGCGACAGGTCTCATCGAGCTGCCCAAGCTATGATCTCCTGGGTCATCCCACAGGCCTCCTCCACCTAGGGTTGTCTCGCAGAGAGACAACCTGATGGGCAGGGTCGTCCACAGGGAAACAAGCTAGGTGACCATATAGCCTGAGTTGGCGATCCCGGATTATACAAGTAACAGGTCCCATGCCAGTCTCACGGTGTAACTGCCGGTTGGACACGTGGTCCTGCCAACTGTACCCCATGACCTGGCGAAGGACTTGTTACAAAAGGCATCAAAATGACACTGGTAGTTTCAAGGCCTTAAAGACACGCAGCTTGGTCCTTCTGCATAGGTACTGACATCTCCACACACTCTTGTTGACCGAGTTCATGGCTCTTGTTGCCAGACCAATCCGTCTGTTGACTTCTTGGTCTGACAGCCCAGAAATATGGACTACACTACCAAGGTATGTAAAACTCTCTGTACTCTGTGACTCCAAGGACTCAGATAGGATAGCAACATCGTCGGCAAACTCAAGGTCTGAGACCTTGATATTGCCTAGTGTTGTTTCACACTGACTTGGCTAGTAGTTCTGCCCATTATCCAGTCCATACAGGTGTTGAAAAGTGTTGGTGCAAGGACACAGCCTTGCCTCACCCCTGAATTAACAGGGAAGAAATTCAACAGACCCCCACCACACTTTACAGCAATTTCAGTACCAGTATGAAGGCTTGCTATTAGGCCAATAATCTGTGTCGGATTTCCCCTGAGTCTCAGGATCTCCCATAGCGATTCCCGATGCACCAAGTCAAACGCCTTCTTGAGGTCGATGTAGGTTGCAAGCAACCCACAACCAAACTCACGACAGCATTCCATAATTACTCCTAGCGCTAGTATACGGTCTATCGTGGACTTGCCAGGAGTAAATCCAGACTGCTCTCTTCTCTGATGCCTCAGTAGGTGGTTGCGGATCCATTTCAGAAGAATGTGGGCGAGAGCCTTGCCTGGTATGCTGAGCAATGTAATGCCACGGTAATTGCTACAGTCCCAATGATCCCCTTTCCCCTTCCAGAGAGGGATGACCACGCCTCCTCAGCAGGTCAAGGGGGATGGTACCAGACTGCCAGATGGCAGTCAGGACTGTATGCAGGCCCCGAGCCATAGTTTCACCCCCAGCCTTTAGCAGTTCACCAGAGATATCACATATCAGCAAGCGCGCGCGCGCTCGCTGATTTTAATAATTCTAGGAAAATCAAACCTAGATATGGCGCTCTTGGGCAGCCAAGGCCAGCTGTTGGCCTCACCTGTTTTTGTCTCTTATCTGTATTTCTATGTATATTTTCAGCCTCTGGCTGCATAAATCAATAAACCGAAAAAAAAAAATATATGCCTGCAGCTTTCCCACTCTTCAGCTTGGAAATCACCATCCTAACCTCTGGTAGGGTAGGGGGTACCTCGCTGATGGGTGGGTCCGGCACAGGCACTGTGACATCGCTTGCATCCGCTGATCGGATTGCAGTCATCTGTGAGGAGGGCTTAGAGGTCAGCTTTCTCAGGGCTTGGTAGGCAGGGCGAAGGCCATTTACCAAAAAATGGCCTTCAACCTCCTCAGCAAGATTCCTGATGAACTGTTGCTTGTCCCTTTTCAGCAGTGTCCGAGCCCTACACACCATGGAGCAACGCAAGACTTGATTACCATTCAGCCGAGCGTTGTGACATGCTTCAGTGGCCTCTAATGTCTCCAGGGAGATGGAATTCTGCCTTGCCCTCAGGCATAGGCCAATGGACCCTGAGCTGCTTTGAGTGTTCCCACAGTTGAAGAGCTCCCACAGAGCAACTGGGTTCGTCAAGTAACCCACGTGCACATTCCTCGTCCCTTAGCCTGTCCAGGTGAAACACCTTAGGGTGGCCACTGGTGTTTGAAGTGGACCCACAGGGTAGCCACAACCACCTATGGTTAGTGCCACAGAATTCGGCACTCCGGTAAACCCTGCATTTTGGAGTATCCTCCATCGCGTGCTAACAAGAATGTGGTCGATCTCCTTGGCTGTACCTTGTCCACGATGCAGGTTGGAGCACTGCTACTAGGAACAGAGACCTCATTTTCTGGGACATAGCAAAGTCCCGGAGAAGGAGGCTCTGCTGGCATCAGCTCTCGGTCTGACAGACATCTCATAGCCAGCTCGGTCCAGCCGGATACCACATTTAAGTCACTTAGAACAATGCAAATATCTCGCGGGGCAATTGTCTGCCACAGGTGCGAGTTTGGTTTGATTATAACATATATATATTATATATAATATATATTATATATATATAGATTAATATATATAATAATATAGATATATGGGTATATAATAAATATATATATATATATATATATATATATTATTTTTTATATATATTATATATATATTTTATTATATATATATATAATCATATTATATAAATGTGTGTGTGTGTGTGTGTCTGTGTTTGTGTGTGTGTGTTCTAACATATATATATATTTATATATATATATATATATATATAATATATTATAATAATTATATATATATCTAATATAATATATATAATGTATATAATTTTATATAATATATATAATATAAATATATATATATAATTATATACATATATATATATATCCTATATACTATATACTGATGTGTGTGTGTGTGTGGTGGTGGTGATATGTGTGTATGTGTATATTATCTATCTATCTATCACTATTATCTAATCTATCTATCTACTATCTATATATATATACTATTATATTTTTATATTTTAATATTTTATATATGTATATGTACACATACGGTAATACATTGTT